>NC_056726.1:987882560-987952560 GCF_019279795.1 Protopterus annectens | reverse complement strand
TGGGATATGAATCTGTCCCTCCAGCATGTCCTATTTAATTCTGTGCTGAGGTTTAAGTCCCTGGAGCATGTAGCTCTGAGGGATTTGGATTACCTGAGGTGGAGCATGTCCATTAATTCTGGGTTGGACATGGCTTTATACGTCAGGCACAGATCGCCTCTGAGTAGGCAGTAAGCAACTGAGTAGCACTGGAGTTTCTTTAGCCTAACTGTGCAGGGCATCTGTTTGAGACCCTTGATCCTCTTGGTGAGGTACTTTTGGGGTCTTTCCAGTTGCTGCAGGTGTCAGGTAAGGTACATCCCAAATGGGGCATTGTATTCAATTATGGACCTGATGAGTGATGAGTAGAGGGGCACAATGACCTCTTGATCTAGATGTGAACCCTTTTGTGATAAGGTGGGCAATATAGAAGATCTTTCTAACCACTTTGGCAACGTGATTGTCAAAGGAGAGATTGCTATCTACTTGGGTCCCCAAATCCCTAATTATTTCTTCCGTACTTAATGGATTACCACCTATGTGGCAATTTGTGGGCACTTTGTTTTTCCCAAAGGGGATGACTATGCACTTTTTGGCATTTAGCTTTAGGCCATGGCTCTGGCACCAGTTATCCATCTCTGTGAGATCCTTTTGGAGGATGCTTGTGTCAGTTGGCGAGTCGATTATGGCACCCAGTTTGCAGTCATCTGCGAACTTGGTCAGCCATAGTCCTCCCATGTTAGCCTGTACCTCAGAGAAATATATACCGAACAAGAGAGTTCCCAAGACTGAGCCTTGTGGCCCGCCACTTGTACTGGTTTTAGAGTCTGACATGGCACTGCCTGACCTGACCATGTGGGTTCTATCCTGAGCCCAGTTTGCAAACCCATCTTGTGGTTAAAGCTGGGAGCTTTATTTATATTTATGAGTGGGAGGGGTGGGTTGTGTGAAGGCTTTTTTGTGAGGTCCAGGTAGGCTGTGTGGACTACCTTCCCTTCATCTATGGCCTTGGTGACTGTTTCAAAGAAGTCAACCAGGTTCAAGAGGCAAGATCTGCCCTTAACAAAGCTGAATTGTGTTTGGAGGTTCCCAATGTCTTTGTTTATGAGTTTTATGATGATACGCTCCATAGCTTTGCAGACCAGGCTAGTCAGGCTTATAGGGCGATAGTTTCCGGGGTCCGTTGTGGCACCACCTTTGTGGAGTGGGACCACTGTTGCTGTAGGCCATTCCTTGGGTACATATCCTGTAGTAAGGCTGAGACTGAACAGTGACTTTATGTGAGGGCTCAGTTATTCTTGGAGTTCGTGTAAGACGCAGCCCAGGACACCATCCGGTCCCATTGATGCTGTGTTTTTTGCTTTGGAGAGGGCAGCTCTCACCTGTGCATCTGTGATGTCAGGGAGGCTACACTCTGTTGGGATAGACATTTGCTCTTTTGGGGGGAAGGGGGGGGGGAGTTTGCACTGAACCTGTCTGCCAGGATGTTGGCAATGTCTGTGGGTTCAGTGTATTTTTGTCATTTTGAACTAACTCAGAGCATATCTGGGAGTTGCCACCCAGGTTCCTGACATAACTAAAGAAGGCCTTGTGATTATCTTTAGCATCTTGTGCAATTTTTCTTTCAGAGATGGCCTTACATGATTTTATGAGGGATTGTAGTTTCTTGCTAGTACTGATCAGAAATGCCTTCCCTTTTTGGGATTTTGCTCTATCATGTAGTAGCTTCCTCCTTCTTTTGTATAGCTTATTTATGGCTGGGGTCCACCAGACAGGTCTCCTGCCTTTGGAGGAATGAGTCTTGGTTTTATTTGGTATAGCACAATCCATGCATTCCTGTAGGTGTCCATAGAAAGTTTTTGTAAAGGAATCTGCGGTTTGGGTCGTATTTTCCACTGGCCCGGGGGCTTTGAAGGATTCCACCTCCATTTTGAGAAGTGTGAAGTTTGCTTTTGAGAAGTTCTTCACCGTGGTTTCCTCGGCTGGGGCTGGGGATGGGATATGGATGTCCAGTGAGATTAATTTATGGTCAGATCTTACCAATGAGGGGTATACCTCTGGTATGGAACATAGAGTTCCCATGTTGATGATGATCAGGTCCAATATATTTTCCCCTCTTGTGGGAGTGGTGACCAGTTATTCCATAGCATTTGAGTTTATAAATTCTAGGAACCGTTGGGCGAGGGTGTTGGGTCTTGAGTAGTGCTCCCAGTCTATGTTTGGGTAGTTGAAGTCACCCAATATAATGGTGTTTGGAGAGACCTTCATATTCTCCAGTGTTCTCAGGAAAGCCGAGTGAGGTTCCTGAGTTTGGGAGGGTGGTCTGTAGCAGGCTGCAAACTGAAAGGAAGTTTTGCCCACTGTTAGTTGCACATGGATGGTCTCCGATGCTTCATGCAGTGCCACTAACCTGGAGGTGTGGGTATCTTTGATGAATATGGATACTCCCCCTCCTTTTGTGGTTCGGTCCGAGTTTTGGGGCCGAAAAGCATGATATGAGGTATTACCTGGTAGTGCTAGAGTGCTCTCTGGAGCCTTGAACCAGGTTTCTGTTACTGCATAGATATCGATATTCTCCATACTGAGGAGAGCCTTGAGTGCATGCATCTTGAGGTTTAGACTTCTGGCGTTGAGCAGCATTACTCTTAGTTTCTTTTTCTTTGTGTTGTCTATGGAGGTGGGTTTGTCTTTTGAGCCTTGCCTAAAAAAGGCATTATGGGGGTGGCAAGAGCCTTAGCCAGTATTCGAAAGCCCAGGGGTGACAGGTGCAAGCTGTCCCTAGTGAAGCAATGCGGCTTGTCGAGCATGTAATCCCAGGCTGACAGACACTGGATCCCCTTTGAATGACACCAGTACTTTAGCCAGTTGTTAAAACTGATCATTTTGCCTTTATAGTGTGGCATAATTCTTGGTGAGGGTAAGATGCTACTCAAGGTCAGGGTCATACCGGCCTGGGCTACATGATCAGAGAGCTCCTCTATGTCTCTTTTCATGTAGTCCAGGGAGGTACGTCTCAGGTCATTCACACCAACATGGACAATGACAGAGTCATATTTGTACTTGCTTTGGAGTGACCTGAGTGCTTGTGTTATGTGGCAGATCCTGGCACCCGACAGGCAGTTTACAGTGACCTTCTCCTTGTTCAGCCTGGTGAGTGGGACATCAGTGTGTCTGACAATAGAGTCACCTATTACAAGTGTATTAAGTGTGTTGTTTAGCCTTAAGGGCTGTGACTGTGTGGCACACTGACTTTGTGAACTATGTGATACGTGGGTATTCTTGTGGGGTAGCGGTTGCTTGGATGTCTGATTTGGAGGTCTCTGCTGCTTGGGCAGATTTTTATTTAGAGCCTCCGAGTATGTTTTTGTGTGTTTATGTGTTTGGTTTTCTGTTGCTATAGGTCTATGTGAAACTGGATTTGTGGTGTGTGTGGTTACCTTCTCCTCCTGACTGACTGCGCCAGTATTGGAATGAGAGAGCTCAGCCTCCAGTTTGGCTATATAGTTGCATCTCTCACATATATTTGAGCTTGTTGGGAGGAGGAGAGGGTGGTCTGTGTACATAAGGCAGTTGTAACATTGCCTCAAGATTCCCAGATTCACCAGCTGGACTGGAGAGTAAACCCGAAACTGACTTTTGGACATGCCAGAATAGTATAAGGAACTACTTTTTGACTGATCAAAAAGGACCAATAGGGAGCCAAGTACTTAAAGGGAGTATAAGAGGGTGTAGTCCTTTAGTTTATTAGTGCTTACTTATAAGATTACTTATACGAGCAACTGCAGGGTTTAGAATGAAAATAGAGTGCTTACTTTGAGATTTAGAACAGTTCTAAGGGGAAAAAGTGAAGAGCAGACTTTGTGGAGCCGGGAATAGTTTAAACCAGTTTAAGCAGCACTGCCCGATGCTGCGCTATGCGCAAAATCGTGCAAAACTGCACAAATGCGGGTTCTAAAGCAGGGAAACTGAAAGAGATAGGAATTGACCCACAGCAGCCAATAAGCTACTAGTTTTAGGGCTGAGACCACTCCTCCACGGACAGATAGGCTGCTCAAAGCTCCCCACTCTCGCTGATGAACAGAGAAGCTTTCTCCTATCCAAGTAAGGATATGGGCAACACAGGAAACTATACCACAGTCCAGAATTCAGCAAAACCTGAAATCTGGACTAATCTAGTTCAGCAAAGGCGGGAAAAGAGAATTTATTTATTTTTTTCTGGAAACAGCAGAAAAACACACAGAAAACACTGTAAATGCTATAAACAGGCTAGTGCACTTTAGTGTGTAGCCTACAACAGTTATACAGTACAAAAACTACTTAAATTGATATAAAACAAGTGCAAAAACTGTAAAAAGCAGAAGGCAAATCCAATTTAAACTTTTTAAAGCACAGATCAGTTAGAAATTCACTTTTTAGGCGGGAAAAGGCAGTCCGAGCAAAAAAACAGAGAAAAAATACTTAAATCTGGAAAAGTCTCTCTTGGGTCTCTCTGTTGCCTGTATCACCCTGCAGGACACCACGAGGAGCTATGCGGAGTTGTATACAATAACAAACTTTCTAAATCACAGATTCGCTAAAAAAAAAACTGGCGTTTTAGGTGGAATTAGTTAATACCGCAAGAAAAGCAGAAAAGTGATACTTATTCACTCCAAAGTCACTCGTTTGTCTCTCTGCTGCTGTAGACTCTGCAGAACACCTGGAAGGCACTTACTGAGTGGAATACAAGGGTAAAAACTGTGCAAATGAGGTTTTTATAGCAGGGAAGTGAAAGAGATAGAAATTAGCCCAAAATGGCCAATAAACTACTAACTTCTGGGTTGAAACCACTCCTCCAGGGACAGATAGGCTGCACAAAGCTCCCCTCTCTCACAGGTGAACAGAGAAACTTCCTTCTATCCAGGTAAGGTAATGGCAACACAGAAACTTGTAACACAGCCCTGGATTCAGCAATAACCTGAAAACTGGACTATACTAGTTCAGAAAGGTGGGAAACAAGTATATCATTTTTTTTCAGAAAATAGAGCAGATACAATCAAAATTAGCCCAAAAAGGCCAATAAACTACTAACTTCTGGGCTGAAACCACTCCTCCAGGGACAGATAGCCTGCTCAAAGCTCCCCTCTCTCACAGGTAAATAGAGAAACTTCCTTCTATCCAAGTAAGGTATGGCAACACAGAAACTTGTAACACAACCCTGGATTCAGTAATAACATGAAAACTGGACTATACTAGTTCAGAAAGGCGAGAACAAGTATATATATATATATATATATATATATATATATATATATATATATATATATATATATGTTTATTTTATTTTTTTCCAGAAAATAGAGCAGATACAATCAAAACAACACTTTACCCAATTAACCAGTTAAAAAGCTTAAAACTGAGCCCTGTTCCAGCAGTCTTCGATCAGACAAGTTCTAACTGCACAGTCCTGCCACTAGGGTACAGAGAAACCTTCTCCAAAAAAGACAGCCTGGGTCAGTGCACAAGTCATACAAACAAAGCTAGATCCAGCTGGCCTGAATCTAGTCTATGCTACAGCAAGCAAGGCGTACCGATTTCAGAAAGAAACAGTTCAAGTAAGCATGCACAATAAGCCTTTAACCAGAAATTCCCAGCTCAGAAGGGCAGAATCTAGCCTCTCCTCACACAAGAGTGCAGACCACAAACCTTCTTAATGTAAAATAACTGGCCTGAAGCCCAAGTGCTTAAACCAGAACTAATACACTTTTAGAATAACAGACACTGAGCCTTCAATCAGCAGTTCCCAACTTAGAAGGATGTACGCTACCTGTCCTGCCACAACAGTGCAGACCATAAACCTTCTTAATGTAAAACAACTGGTTTGAAGCCCAAGTGCTTAAACCAAGGGCCTTAGAATAACAGTTACAATTTAATCAGGACTCTAACAAGCAATAATAAAGGCAGCAGAATAAATTCAATTGAGTACTTTTAAGAAGAGGCAAAAGCAAAATAAGGTAATAAAGTAGGAAGAAACACAAATACAGTAAAGCAGATGAAGTGCAATTTTTTTTGAGACGGAGGAAACAGAGCAGATTAAGATACTATAGGGGAATGCCCTTCCCAAGTGCTCTCTCTGTACACAGCAGAGGAGATGGGACCGGTAAAAGTATCCAAAATCAAAATATGATCTCACTGTACTCAGTTGAGTGAGCAAATGAGATGGGTCCAGGAGGAGTGTGCATAAACAGATTTACAGCAGGGGCGGGCAATTCCAGAGCCACCAAGATTAACAACACAACAAGGAGGGGGGGTGGGGAACTAACTGCAGAGAGACAGAGACATAATATTTACTGAATCAAAGACACACGATATTTACTGACTCAAATCTTAAATAAGTGCAGAGAAAAGTATACTTAAATCAGCTTGTGTCCAGTTGATATATGCAGACAAGTCTCAGTAGCCAGCAACTCGATTTAAAATGATTACTAGAAATGTAACCAACCCAGATTTTAATGCTAGCAGAAACCCCCAAGATAATTAACACTGACAAAGGAATTTCAAAGCAGTCTAACAACTTTCAGTGAGCTCAGATGGCTAACTGCAGAGATTCAGAGACACACACAGTATTTACTGAATCCAAGACACACGATATTTACTCACTCAAATCTTAAATAAGTGCAGAAAATATACTTAAATCAGCTTGTGTCCAGTTGATATATGCAGACAAGTCTCAGTAGCCAGCAACTTGATTTAAAATGATTACTAGAAATGTAACCAACACAGATTTTAATCAGTACAAATGTTTGCAATGGTTTGTTCTTTTGATTTATCACTGCAAAGGAAACTGAGTTCCTAGTCAAGGTATGTTTATTACAAACTGATAAAACTTTTTTTTTTCTCCTCACTGATTGCTGACCATCAGACATTGCTATGCATCAGTCCTCTCAGACTTCATTTGATCAGGGGCAGCTCATGATACGGGTTTGCTGGGCTACATGCCTCCATTTTTGTTTGGGCATTCTTTTTTTTAAGTAAAAGTAATTTAGTTTTTTCATTTTAAATGATTTAGAAGAAGCATCTTGTAGCAGCTGTGCTGTGCACATGCTTGAGTTCTGCATTAATATTTACTATATTAAAAGGAAAGGGGGGTGGACTTCAGGGCTGTTTTAGAATCAGCCCAGAATCTGGACAGACATCAACGAACTCAACCACAGAGTTCATTGCAGTTTTAACTCATTCCCTCCAGTACAGATATTTTGAGTGTGACTTGAGTCTTTAAAAAAAGTATCACCTTACAGTTCAAACAAATACTCATATGTCTGAAACCATAAGTGTTACTAGAAAAGTATAAATAGCAAGCTATTCAGGATAAATTAATCTTTACATTGGTGGCATACATTCAGTTTGATGCTTTAAAATGGATTTCTAAGCTAAATAAAGGCAGTGCATTTCTCCCCCCAAAGGACCAATCACAATACTGGAGGAATGCCAGTCACCCAGCATTACTGAAGCACAGGTTAAAGCTGCATTGTCCAAGGTAAAGAATACAGCTTCCATGGGACCCGATAATATCCCTGGATGTGTTCTACATGATCTACAAAGTGAACTGGCACCACATCTGTGTGCCCTGTTCAATCACAGCCTCACCTCAGGCTTTGTCCCTACTGAATGGTGCACTGCTACAATCATTCCTCTCCATAAAGGGGGAGTGACTACAGACCTTGGGAATTATCACTCCATTAGCCTGATGAGTCTGATATGTGATGCTATGGAGCACATCATCATGGACCGAATTAACAAGGATATAGAGAATCTTCAAACTCTAGATCCCACACAATTTGGTTTTGTGAAAGATAGATCATGCCTGCTCAAACTGGTTGACTTCTTTGAGTCAGTCACCAGAGCTGTGGATGAGGGCAAGGCAGTTCATGCAGCCTACCTCAATCTGGCCAAGGCCTTTGATACCATTTCCCACTCAGGAATTATTGATAAACTCACCAAACTAGGCATCAACCCCTATATCACTAGGTGGGTTGCAAACTGGCTCACAGATAGAACCCACAGTGTGAAAGTAGCAGACTCCTAGTCAGACTCCTGAACAGTCATGAGTGAAGTCCACAGGGATCGCTCGTGGGTCCTCTCCTGTCTGGTATCTACTTCTCAGAAGTCCAGGCCAACACAGAGAGACTCTGGCTGACCAAGTTTGCAGACAACTGCAAACTGGGAGCCATTATTCACTCCCCAAGTGATGTAGATATCCTACAGAAAGGCCTCACTGAGACCAATGACTGATGTCGAAACCATGGCCTTAAGCTTAATGCCAAAAAATGCATTGTCATCCTCTTTGGGAAAAACTCAGTTCCCTCTAATTACCACATCAATGGGAGCCCAGTGAACACTGAAGACATTATAAGAGTTCTGGGGGCACAGGTTGGCAGCAATCTCTCCTTCGATCACCACATTGCCACTGTGGTCAGAAGGTCCTTCTATATGGCACTTCTCATTACCAAGGATTTTGCATCCAGGAAGAAAGAGGTCATCATCTCTCTCTACTCTTCCCTCATTAGGCCAGTCATCGAGTATAATGCCCTATTTGGCATGTACCTCACTAGACACATGCAACAACTGGAAAGGCCACAAACATACCTCATGAAGAGGATTCTAGGCCTTAAACACATGTCCTACATCAACAGACTCAAAAAAACACCAGCTATTCTCTGTCTCATATTATCTACTAAGAGGTGATCTCTGCTTGATTTCCAAGGTCATGTCTAACCCAGTTATGTTAGAAATGCTACATCTAAAGAAATCCCAATCCCTTCCACACCACATGTTCCAGAGACCTCAACCTCATTATCACAATCAATCGAACATGCTGGAGGGACAGGTTCATAACCCATTGACTGCCCATGCTCTGGAATAGACTTCCCATACATGTCAAGCAGAGCACCTCATTGGCCCTCTTCAAGAGAAATCTTGATGAGTGGATGGGAAATACAAAGTTCAACCTGGTGATCACTCCAGTGACTCTGCTTGATAGAGGCACTGGGAACAAACGTCAAGCAGCACAATGCCAGGGCACTTCTATGGGCTAGGCTTGTAAAGGCTCCAGGGCCATTAACTTAGTACACACCTATGAACCTATGAACCTAAATATTAATTTTGTAATGTTGTATAAATAGCTTATGATATCTCAGTAACCATTGAAGCAAGGTACATACTGCCAGCAGGATTTTCTTCATACAGCTGTGAGCTTTCACATAAGGTTATCCAGTTCTGTCTGTGTTATCTGAATGTTGAGACATTTAGTGGAATATGAAAATTATTACAATACAAATACACAGTATACAAATAATATTCAATATCTCTTTAGCTGTATTCGACAGAGGTCAAACATCACTGCAATTGTGTTTGCCATCATGTATGCTGTAATATGAAATCTTCTGACCTTGTATGTAGCATGGTTTTGGAAATATTAATGCAAATATGAAAAATCAGTATTTGATGCCTAGAGGCATTAATAAGAGTTGACTGCAAAAATGCCTGGAGCCACACTTGGCTGTAATGAGTTAACAAAATGTATTTACTGTTAGGGTCAGCAGCCTGAGACATGATCATAGCTTGCATGCGTACTTGACATAGTTGCTGACATGAGTGACAGAGGGAACACCCTGAATAAATAAAAAGCTGAGGAGTTCCCTTCCTACTCACTTTGAAAGAATCTTATGTGGACTATCATACGTGCGAGAGCAGCACAGCAGGAATTATTTATTTTCATCATCTTCTTGCAATAAAAAGCAGGTCAATCAGAAAGAACCTTTTTTTATTTTTGCATTTGGTAGCAGCCTGGGATTCATTAATACCTATGCTAAGTGTGCACTAAGTGTGCACTGTTCCGAGTGAACAGGCAACAGAAGCATAACTCACACCTTCTTCCTCCTAATTTTAGTTTTCCTACTGATTTTCTTGCAGCCTTAAATATTGAAAGCGACTGATAAAAATTACCACACAATGTATACTATATGTACATGTAATGTAATCTGTCTGACTAAAAAATAAAAATTACCACACAATGTATACTATATGTACATGTAATGTAATCTGCCTGAGTGACTAAAAAATAAAAATTACCACACAATGTATACTATATGTACATGTAATGTAATCTGTCTGACTAAAAAATAAAAATTACCACACAATGTATACTATATGTACATGTAATGTAATCTGCCTGAGTGACTAAAAAATAAAAATTACCACACAATGTATACTATATGTACATGTAATGTAATCTGTCTGACTAAAAAATAAAAATTACCACACAATGTATACTATATGTACATGTAATGTAATCTAGTCCAAGGAAAAAGAGGTAGATACTCCAAGACAATCGAAGTCAACCAGGAACTTAAACCAAAATTGAATATATCCTTTATTTCTGAAAAACAGTAAGCGCTTTCGCGTTGCTCAGAATGCTTCTTCAGACTTTAATAAAAAACAAAGATACTTGCACTACTTAAATAGAAAGAGCTAACCAATAAAACATATGTATTCAAAACAACCAATGAAAGCAATAGAAATAGTCACATGAAAAACTTCCATAAGGCATCTGTATATCCCAAAGCTTGCAAAAGAGATACATAGAGATTATCACTTAGTAAAAATTCAGTAAAACATTACTAAATATACATATCCAATAAACATATATCCAATAAACATATAAATACTAAACACATAGATAAAAATATCTATAAAAAGTAGTATAGAAAGATTTAAAAATGTGTTAAAAATATATAGTAAAGGTAATATGGTAAAAAATATACATATATATGTGTATGTGTATATGAGTGAGGGGGGGCTAGAAAATATGTATATACATGTGCGTAATAATACTCATGCTATGATGTGGATACATCATAGCAATAATATATAAAGGACAAAACTAAAATCAATCTGGATATTAAAACATATATATATATATATATATATATATATATATATATATATATATATATAAAATGTCTACTAATGTCTGAATGGCCTATCTGCTAGGAAGGGTTTTAGAGACAATTTGTCATTGAGCCCATGTCCTTTGTCAGCTCTCAGCTTAATAATCCATTTTATCTCTTCTTTCTCTGTGTTATTGTTGATATTACCTAATCTTTCAGTTGCCTGTTGATGTCCTATGACCATAAAACTGAAAGTATGTGTAGACCCATTCTGTATAACATGTCTGGCTAGGGCATTAACTTCATTTTCTTTTTGTGTCGCATAGGCATGTTCTCTAATTCTTTCTCTCAGAGTTCTATTTGTTTTTCCTACATAGAAACTCTGGCATTTTTTGCACACAGCTAAATATATAACAATGTGATGTAATCTGCCTGAGTGACTAAAAAATAAAAATTACCACACAATGTATACTATATGTACATGTAATGTAATCTGCTTGAGTGACTAAAAAATAAAAATTACCACACAATGTATACTATATGTACATGTAATGTAATCTGCTTGAGTGACTAAAAAATAAAAATTACCACACGATGTATACTATATGTACATGTAATGTAATCTGCCTGAGTGACTAAAAAATAAAAATTACCACACAATGTATACTATATGTACATGTAATGTAATCTGCCTGAGTGACTAAAAAATAAAAATTACCACACAGTGTATACTATATGTACATGTAATGTAATCTGCTTGAGTGACTAAAAAATAAAAATTACCACACAATGTATACTATATGTACATGTAATGTAATCTGCCTGAGTGACTAAAAAATAAAAATTACCACACAATGTATACTATATGTACATGTAATGTAATCTGCCTGAGTGACTAAAAAATAAAAATTACCACACAATGTATACTATATGTACATGTAATGTAATCTGTCTGAGTGACTAAAAAGCTCAAAAATGTGGTGAGAATGTTCTTGAATACAGGATATACACTTAGTGTAGGCATTAATGATTATTGCAAATTGTTTTTGCAGGTGGTGGGTCAGGTCAGCTGAAAAAAAGGAAATAAAATGCTTGGAGTACTGGTAATAATTTCTTAATATATTAGTAGTAGTAAAGGTTGACTTAGATTTTTTTTTATCCCTACAAGATCTAACAGACACTTTAACTAGATAGGCTAGGCTAGGCAGTATATTTGGGAGCTGTTTGTGGATGTTTCTTCTTTTTCTAGTATCCTGGCAGGTTTAACCAGATACTAGGTAGGCAGTGCATTTTGGGGGCTGTTTATGGGGTTTTGGGATGATTATTTTTTAATATTCTGGCAGGTGAATCCACATACATTAGGAATATAAGCATTGGGTGGGGGTGGGGGTGCTGTTTGTGGATAAAAGTATTTATTTATTTTTTTAATTTAATAGGTCTTGTTTTTTTTTTTTTTTTTCCTGGCTGGGTCAAAGCAGATGCTGTAGGCAGCCAGTGGGTGTGGGGCTGTTTGTTTGTGAAATTGCTATTTTTTTATTTACTAGATCTTACACTACTACTTTTTCTTTTTTTAAATCCTGGCACAGTCAAAGCAGATACTTTGGGTAGATAGTGGGTATTGGGTCTGTTTGTGGCTGATTTTTTTAATCTAATATCATGGCACAGTCAAACTGGATACTTTAGTTTGATAGTGGGTATTAGGACTGTTTGTGGATGCAGTGATTGGTCTTGCTGTTTTGTTGTTGAAACTCTTGCTTTGCAGGACTAATATGTATTTGGGAAGTTAGATCAGCTACAAGCTCTGACTACTGCTGTGTGAAAAAAATGCATTTTTGTTACATTCTCTTGTTTTTTAATGTTTTTAACATTGTAGGATCAAACTGAATACTGTGGTGGGCAATGGGGATAGGCGCTGTACTTGACTAAAATGAATATCCGTGCTGTTTACTGCTGTAATTCTGACTTTGCAAGATGAATGTGTATTTAGCTGAAGTAAGATTACAAGCTCTGAGCTCTAGTTACTGTTTATGTTAAAAAAATGCATTAATGTAATCACTGTCTTATTTCATGTTTTTTTAACTTCAGAAGGTCTAACCAGATACTGTGGGTTGGCAATTGAGATGAGCTGTGTGTGAATGGAATAACTAGCACCATTGTTTGCCACTGTAATTCTCACCTTGCAAGATTAATGTCCATTTGGGTAAAGGGAGCTGGCACAAAAGCTGTCACTACTGTTTCTGCAGAACAAAACTAAATTAAAGCAGCCTTACTATTATTGCAATTTTAATCCTAAGAGGGTCCAAGTAGATACTTTAGGTGAATAATTTGTTTGGTGGCTGATTATAGATGACATGCTTGTCCCTGCTGTTTTGTTGTAATTCTGGCTTCGTATGATCAATTTGTGTTTGATCAGTGTTGCCATAGCTGTAATATAGGTCCACCTCAGTTAGCCATGCCCCACTCAGATGGCTCCTGCAGCCCCCCTCAGTTTGAAGTCACCAGCCATTACTGTTTTTGATGTGACCAGAAGCATAACTGGGTTAACCATCATCCTGTGTCAGTACCGCAAACCAGCACCCTACCCCCTCAGCTCTTCCATTAAAAGAAAACACTTCACTGTAATTAGCCATGCACCACACTCCACATTGTAGTAATCAGCTAATTATAGTTAGATACACCCCCAGCTCTTCAATTCGAAAGGGGAAACGATGAAAAAAGCACTTCAGTGTAATAAGGCGATCATTACATTTGAATATTGCACTCAGATCTCCCTCAGTTCTTCCTTTGAAGAGAAGGGAAACAAATGTCGGCTTCATCTACTGGCACACCAACCAGGTGTCCAGATGAGTAGCACGTCCTTCTCCCTCCTGCTCCAGCAAGTCAGGTGCCGTTTCTGTACCCTGTCCCCAATTCACCCTCTGCACATTCTATTAAAGAAATATTTTTAAATTGTAGCAACATGCTTGCTACAAATGTAGCAAACAGTTGCTACAATTTATACCCTGCCCACAAGGAGTATTACAATGCTAAGGTTTTAGTAAAACAAAAGAAAAAAAAAAGAGAGAGGGATTTTCTTTTTTTTTTTTTAATTTTAAACTGTAGCAAAGGCTTGTTACAGTTTAGACCTCACACAAAGGGTTACACTGCTCACATTTGATCACAAATGCAATACTGGCATTTAAAAGCTGGTATTGCATTAAAGAGAGAGAGATACAAATCAGCTGATCTCACCCCCCCCCCCAAAAAAAAAACTTTGTACCTGGGGCAGTTGCCACTCTCACTAGCTATGCTGCTAAATCTGACTGTTCATCCAGAAGTGATTTTTTTCTATTAAGTAACTACTTAATATTGAAACATTGCCTGGAAGGAAAAACATATAAGAAAATTACAATGTTATAGTTATTTAGGACAGCTAACAGTCTGATGAAAAGAAGTCCTTTCTGTCACAGACGTAACTTAGCTTCACTCAGATTAATTTATGTCAGTTTATGCAGGAGCCCAAAAGATGGCCACCTGTGGTAAAGAAATTATTTGATCATGCTGTATTTCCTTTAGTCGTAGAACATTTGTCACACATACATGCAGGCTGACAGAAAATCATGTAATTACAAACTGCAGCAGCTTTGTGAGTTTCTGGAATCAAAGTTCAAAGGTCAATATGATGTCAATATCCTCATGTTAAGCAGCTTCCAGTAAGTTACTTCTGGAAGAACTAGGTCAGTAGGGTCAGGTTTCCAAAGCTGTTCTGAAGTTTATGTTAACTTCCTTAGACAAGGCAATATCAGGTCAAATGCTAATATGAGAAGGAGAAGCTAGGCGTGAACACTAGAGAAGCATTTATCCCATGTTACTTATTTATTTTAAAGAAATGATTTATCTTCTGTTCTGTGTTATTTATTTATTTTATGCTGTTCTAACTTTCTTTTTCACACCATATATATTCCTGCATGCTAAACTGTCCATCTTAGACTTCAGTGTCATTTCTGAATTTTTAAGTGTTTTTCTCATTCCCTTTTGCCATTTTACACATCTAGATGAGGTGATTTATAGTGTTTCCTTTTTACTAACTACTCTACGTAACTATGTACATTGAAGCTCTTTGTGAAGGGGTTTCCTGATCCCCGTGATATTTTATTATTATGCATTTGTTAACCAGGTAGGCCCACTAGATACATGCACCCTTTTTTTGAGAGCCACTCAGGTGCGCTGTCTGGTGAAGAAACGTGCTCAGAGTCACACAGTAGATAATGACGTTCGAAGAACTCAAACCATGTACCCTTCATTACAGGAAGCAGTACCCTTTATTACAGGAAGCAGTTTGTTAACAATTTGGAGCATTAATCCTCTGCACTGATTGCTATGGCATTCCATTTCCCCTAAAGGATGGTTGTACTAAATCCTTATTGTGGCGAGGTCTGTTATTTTAAAATCCAGCATCACCATATTACCATATCTTGGCATTATCAGCATAGTCATGCTGTACTGTACACAATGTTACATTCTGTAGATTACAGAGTATCTCCCAATATGTGTAGCATGTTATCTTCAAATTCAAAATCAATGCATCATGATCTGTATCTTCCCTCATCGGTTCTAGATTGGGTCTAATATTAACCGGTTATATAGCTGCTTCTTCAATTATGCCATTACCCCCAGGTGCTAGAATAGTCTGTTTCAGACTGGGCTACGTGAAGCTGTAATGCATCAGTTATACTCCATCCTTATTGGCTACTAAGTATAGATTCTATATGTACCACTT
The DNA here is from genome assembly GCF_019279795.1 of Protopterus annectens. Classification (NCBI taxonomy): domain Eukaryota; kingdom Metazoa; phylum Chordata; order Ceratodontiformes; family Protopteridae; genus Protopterus; species Protopterus annectens. The sequence goes on along the minus strand of NC_056726.1, from coordinate 987,936,897 downwards.
GTAAGTAACAGTGCCATGTCCAATGACAAGATTAATCCTCAACACATTGATGTCCTTGTCTACTAGTCAATGCCTGTATCTTAGTTGTGTGACCTTATGGTACATTAGATTATGTAAAGGGGTACCAAGGGCAAAAGCCTCAAACAGGCAGAATGTGGAGACTTGCTCTACTAACATCATTTATGGATGTTATTATTATATATCACAATCTTTTAATCCTACTTTAAATGAAATGAGACACTAGTAGAGTGAGATTTGATTTCATACACCATATCCATCCATAGAGACTTCTGTAATTAATAACCACATTTCTAAAGTACTAACTGTGTTGCTGGGAAATATGTGACTTTCCTTGTACAGGCCTTTTACATTACAATATAAGCTCTGCCTTTTCCTCTTTTCCATTTGTCCATCCTCTTTTTCCTTCCCCATTACACTTCTCCATTGTTCCAGGTATTAACATTCTAGCTGATGGTAGTTTGTTATAATAGCTAGTCCCATACCACTCAGCTGGCCAGATTTTTGCCTCAGATTTTTGGTCTATTCCTCATGTCACAAAAGGAAATATTGTCAGCCTAGCTATGTGGAGTTCTGTAAATAATTATATGTCATTTGTGAATATTAATATGATTGATATAGAAGTGTGACAGAAGGAGATACTGCCAGCACAGCTATCTGGAGTTTTGTAAATAGTTATATATGTTATTTGTGCAATTGCTTGTGTTACCACTATATTAGAACTATATGATGTCTGTATATCAAAATGCTGGTATAGAAATGTGTGTAAAGTACTGAGGTTAAAGACATATCCACAGTGTACCCTACTGGAAAAGTACAGAAATGTATATAAACTATTGTACCTGTGTAAATGTATATGTTTAACAGTGAAAACTAGGACATAGAGGGTTAACTTGTAAAACACCAAGAAGATAGTTGACATCAAATTGTTTTATAACTGTTCCATAAAAGTTGGTTACAATGCAGCAAGGAGACAGGATGTTAAGGAACTTAAAGTAGCTGATAAGGTGCTCTTATGGCAGTGATAACTACCTTGTAGTATGGGCAGAAGGAGGCATAGCTAGTAAACCGTAAACCTGTGCCAGCCTTTCCCAGGTGTGTGAGTGTGTGTGTGTGTGTGTGTGTGTGTGTGTGTGTGTGTGTGTGTGTGTGTGTGTGTGTGTGTGTGTGTGTGTGTGTGTGTGTGTGTGTGTTTGTAAAACAAATCTCCAAGAGTGTGTGTGTCAGCTACTTGGGCAGGGAGACAAAGCACTGGTTGGACAGAGAGAGTGTTAAAGGACTTGGCATGGAACCCTGGATAAGGACTCAACTCTATAGCTATGCCAGGGGGGAGTCTTATTGGGGATCTGGAGAAAGAGAGAGAAACCAGCCCCAAGACTGACTGTGGTCTCTGTGTGCTCTTAATGGAAATTATGATTTACTGTGTGTGTACTTGTCATCCTCCCAGTGTGTACATTCCTCACTGTTGCCAGTGGTGAGGATTGAGGCTCCTTGATTGCTGGGCCAGTGTTGGAGCATCATACCTCATAAAATGTGTGGTTTTCTCACAAAACAGTGAAACCTAATGACACTAAATAATGGCATCTATTTGAGTTTCAGATTTCATATCCACCAGAACATGCATGCTAATGCATAACCTGCCATTCTAGCAACTTTCTAAGTTTATAAGAGCAATATTTAAAAATTGTCCCTGATTTCAGCCTTTTGACCTCCCATTATTTTTGGCTTTGTCTAGAGTTCTTGTGCTTAAAGATAGAGGTACATCTGGTCCTTTCCAATTTGGAGTAGAGAATTGTGTCAGAAATTCCTTGACTTGTTAATTAAAGACTGTGGCTATGTTCACTGGCAGATGCAGGCTATTCTTCTTGCAGAGTCTCACATATCTTGGTGTGCTCCATGCTTCAAACTGGCATAAGGCCTTTTGGCATAAATCTCGCAGGCCTCTCCCATGGCATGTATAAACTGCACCTTTGACAAGGTAACAGAACCTGATACCCATACATCAATAGTTGCACAATCCCATCCTTGTCTTCACGGTATAGTAGATGTTTACTATGCATTTATATACAATTACTTTATCTTTCTAAAAACAATGACATTGTTTTTACATAGGTTCATAGGTAGGTACTAGGCTATTGGCCAAAGATTCCCTGGCTTACACCACCCAAGAAAGTTAATTTCCTGTGCCCCTGTCGAGCAGAGTCACAGAAGTGATCCCCGGGGTGTATTTCCTATTTCCCATCCACTCATCAAGATTTTTCTTGAAGAGTGCTAATGAGGAACTTTGCTTGACATAGATGGGCAGCTTGTTCCAGAGTACAGAAAGTCTCTGGGACAGGAATCTATCTCTCCAGCATGTCCTGTTTATTGTGGTGACAAGGTTCAGGTCCCCAGAGTGTGTAGCTTGGAGAGATTGAGATTTCTTTAGGTGTAGCATATCCAATAGCTCTGGGTTTAACATAGTTTTATATGTTAGACAGAGATCTCCTGGGAGTAGGTGATATGCTACAGAGTAAAGCTGGAGTTTTTTGAGATGGGCAGTGTAGGGCATCTGTTTGAGGCCAGTAATCCTCTTTATGAGGTACTTCTGTGGCCTTTCCAGCTGCTTGTGAGGTACATTCTTAAAGGGGCATTGTATTCTATAATGGGTCTAATGAGTGCCGAGTAGAGGGGAACAATGGCCTACTTTTAACTGGATGAGAACCCTTTTGTGATGAGGTGTGCCACATAGAAGGATTTCCTGACTACTGTGGCAATGTGATTATCAAAGGAGAGACTACTGTACACCTGGGTCCGAAGGTCTCTTATCACACATTCGGCGTTAAGTAGACTGACATTTATGTGGTAGCTCATGGGTACAGAGTTTTTATCAAAGGAGATGACAATCCACTTTTTGGCATTGAGCTTGAGGCCATGCCTCTGAATCCAGACATCTGTCTCAGTGAGGCCTTTCTGTAGGATGTCCGCATCATTTGGGGACTGGACTATAACTCCTAGTTTGCAGTCAACTGTGAAATTCATTAGCCAGAGACCTTCTGTGTTAGCCTGTACTTCAGAGCAGTACCAAACAAGAGAGGTCCCAGGACTGAACCCTGTGGTCCTCCACTTGTCACTGGTTTGAAGTCAGATTTGGAGTCTGCAACTTTTACAGTGTGGGTTCTGTCAGTGAGCCAGTTGGCAACCCATCTTGTGATGTAGGGATTTATACCTAGTTTAGTGAGTTTAGCTATAATTCCAGAATGGGGGATGGTGTTGAAAGCCTTGGCGAGGTCAAGATAGGCTGTGTAAACCACCTTACCCTCATCTACGGCTTTGGTGACTGCCTCAAAGAAGTCGATCAGATTCAGAAGGCATGATCTGCCTTTCACAAACCTGAACTGGGTGGGATCCAGAGTTTTGAGGTTACCAATGTCATTGTTTATGAGTTCCACAATGATACGTTCTATGGCTTGCAGACCAGGCTCATCAAGTTAATAGGGCAATAGTTCTCAGGATCAGTGGTGGCTCCCTCTTTGTGGAATGGGATAACTGTTGCTGTGTGCCATTCAGTGGGCACAAAGCCTGATGTGAGACTATGATTGAACATGGTGCTTAGGTGGGGAGCCAGTTTGTTCTGAAGTTCATGTAAAACGCAGCCTGGGATGTTGTCCAGTCCCATGGATGCTGGGTTTTTGGTTTTAGAGAGTGCAGCCTTTACCTTCATAGATGTAATTACAGGGACTCTGCATTCTTCCTGTATAGATATGGGCCCTTTAGGTGGTAAAGTTAGCACTGAACGTATCTGCCAGGATGTTGGCAATGTCAGTTGGTTCAGTAATTTTCATGCTGTTGTGCTTTAATTCAGAGCAGATCTGGGTGTTGCCATTGAGATTCTGGACATAGCAATATAATGCTTTGTAGTTGCCCTTAGAGCCAGTGGCAATTTTGTTTTTGTAGCTAGCTTTGGCAGATCTTATAAGGGATCTCAGCTTCTTACAAAGGCTGACCAAAGAACTCCTTCACTCATGGGATTTTGCTCTCTTTTGCAACAATTTCTTACTTCTGTTGTATAGTTTGTTTATGGTAGGGGACCACCAGATTGGCTTCTTTTTTCTGGAGGATAGTGTCTTGGTTTTGTTTGGGATAGCACAATCCATGCACTCGTGTAAGTGCTTATAGAATGCATTTGTGTAGGATTCAGCAGTCATAACTGTATTGTCCATCTGCATGTGTGTCATGAAGTTCGCCACTTCTGTCTTAAGAAGCATGAAGTTGGCTTTGGAGAAATTGTTTAGCGTGGTTTCCATAATGGTAGGTGGGGGTGGGATGCGGATATCTAGAGTGATTAGCTTATGGTCGGGTCTGACCAACGAGGAGTTGACTTCAGGTGTGGAACATCGATCACACATGTTGGTAATGATTAGGTCTAGAATTTTGTTGCCCCTGGTGGAGGTGTGGATAAGTTGATCCAGGGCATTGGAATTTATGAATTCCCGAAAGCGTTGAGCGAAGGAGTTGTTTCATAGGTTCATAGGTTCATAGGTTCATAGGTTCATAGGTTCATACTAGGCTATCTGCCCAAGGGCATTTATAAGCCTAGCCCATAGTTATGTGGCTTTCGCCACCCCTTTAGTTTGAATAAAAACTATGCCTATCATTTTTCTGTGCCTCTGTCAAGCAGTGACACTGAAGTAATCCCTGGGGTATATCTGCGATCTCCCATCCATTGGTCAAGATTCCTCTTGAACAAGGCCAGCGAGGTGCTCTGCCTCACATGTACCGGGATTTTGTTCCACAACATAGGGAGTCTCTGGGTGATGAATCTGTCCCTCCAGCACGTTCTATTTATAACCGTGTCAAGGTTTAAGTCTCCGCCCTTGTGGTTCTGAGGGATCTAGATTTTTGAGGTGAAGTATATTCATCAAATCTGGGTTTGACATGGCCTTATATGTCAGGCTGGAGTCACCTCTAAAGCGGTATGAGACTGAATAGAGCTGGAGTTCTTTCAGTCGGGCAGCATAAGACATATTTTTGAGACCCTTATCCTTTTGGTGAGGAACTTTTGGGGCCTTTCAATCTGCATCAGGTGTTTGGTCAGATACATTCGAACGGGCATTGTACTCAATCATAGGTCTAATGAGTGATGAGTACAGGGGGACGATGACCTCCCTTGATCTAGATGTGAATCCCTTCATGATCAGGTGGGCGATATAGAAGGTTTTCCTAACTACTTTAGCAACATGAGTGTCAAACGAAAGGCTACTGTCAACTTGGGTCCCCAGATCCCTGATGACTTTTCCTGTGCTCAGTGGATTGCCACCTATATGGTAGCTAGGAGTAACCTTGTTTTTCCCGAAGGGTATGACTATGCATTTTTGGCGTTTAACTTCAGCCATGGCTCTGGCACCAGTTATCCGCTTCTGTGAGGCCCTTCTGGAGGATATCTGTGTCAGATGTGTTCGACTATGGCGCCTAGTTTGCAGTCATCTGCAAACTTTGTCAGCCATAACCCTCCTGTGTTTGCTTGTACTTCAGAAAAGTAGATGCGAACAAGAGTGGACCCAGGACTGAGCCCTGTGGGACACCACTTGTGACAGGCTTTGAGTCTGACATGGCTCCAGCAACTCTGACCCTGTGGGTTCTGTCATTAGCCAGTTTGCAACCCATCTTGTGATGTATGGGGTTTACATTCAAGCTGATGAGTTTTTCGATGATACCTGAGTGGGGTATTGTGTCAAAGGCCTTTGCTCAGGTCGAGGTAGGTTTCTGTATGGACTGCCTTTCCCTCATCAATGGCCTTGGTGACTGTCTCGAAAAAGTCAACCAAGTTTAAGAGGCAGGATCTGCCTTTGACAAAGCCAAACTGGGTTGGATACAAAGTCTGCAAGTTCCCTATGTCTTTATTTATGAGTTCCATTATGATCCTCTCCATCGCTTTGCAGATAAGTCTTGTCAAGCTAATGGGGCTGTAATTTCCAGGGTCTGTGGCGGCACGTACCTTATGAAGTGGGACCACAGTCGGTGCGCCACCCTTGGGTAATGTGTATCCTGAGGTGAGGCTAAGATTAAACAGCTGTCCTAACTGTGGGTTTAATTTCGTTGAGTTCATGAACACAGGCCGGGGACACCATCCGGTCCCATGGATGCTGTGTTTTTTGCCTTAGTGAGGGCAGTTCTCACCTGGGTGTTGGAGATGTTTGGGGGGCTACAATCCTCTGGAATAGATATCTCTCCTTATGGGGCAGTAATTACCAGGGTCCGTAGAGGCACCGCCTTTGTGGAGTGGGACTACAGTTGCCGTATGCCACTCCTTGGGCACATATCCTGTGGTAAGGCTAAGATTAAACAGCTGCCTTATGTGTGGGTTTAGTTCCTCATTGAGTTCGTGTAGCACACAGCCGGGGACACCATCCGGTCCCATTGATGCTGTGTTTTTAGCTTTAGAGAGAGCAGCTTTCACCTGCGCATTGAAGATGTCTGGGAGGCTGCACTCCGCTGGGATAGTTATCTCTCCTTTTGGGGGGGAGAGGGGGGGTGAAGTTTGCACTGAACCTGTCAGCCAGTATGTTAGCAATGTGTGTAGGTTCAGTAATTTTCACATCATTTTGAACTAATTCTGAGCATATCTGGGAGTTTCCTCCTAGGTTTCTAACATAGCTAAAGAAGGCCTTATGATTGTCTTTAGAGTCCTTGGCGATTTTTCTCTCAAAATTTGCCTTGGATGATTTTATGAGAGCTCTTAGTTTTTTACTTATAATGATCAAAGGTGTCTTACCTTTCAAGGATTTTGCTCTATCTTGTAGTAGCTTCCTCCTTTTGTTGTAGAGCTTGTTTATGGCTCAGGTCCACCAGACTGGATGCTTGCCTTGGTACAGAGAGTCTTAGTTTTGTTTGGGATTGCCTGATCCATGCAGTCCTGTAGGTGCTGGTAGAAGGCATTTGTAAGTGATTCAGCGGTTTGAGTAATGTTTACCACTGGCTCAGGGGCCTTAAAGGAGACCACACTAGTTTTTAGAAGTGTGAAATCGCTTTTGAGAAGTTTTTCACTGTGGTCTTTTTTGTTTCAGGTGGGGGCGGGATGAGGACCTCCAGCGAGATTAGTTTATGATCTGATCTCACCAGTGAGGGTATACTTCGGTGTTGAACATTTTGATCCCATGTTCGTGATGATGAGATCAAGTATGTTTTCACCTCTTGTGGGGATGGTGACTAGTTGTTCCATGGCATTTGAGTTTGTGAACACCAGGAATCTTTGGGTTAGAGTGTTCGGGCTTGAGTAGTGTTCCCAGTCTATGTTAGGGTAGTTGAAGTCACCTAGTATGATGGTGTTTGGAGATACATTTATCTCCAATGTTTTCAGGAAGGCCATGTGAGGTTCCTGAGTTTGAGAGGGTGGCCTGTAACATGCTACAAATTGCAGAGCAGTCTTGCCTATGGTTAATTGCACCTGGATGGTCTCCGATGCCGTGCGTTGCCACCAACCTTGAGGTGTGGGTGTCCTTTATGAATATGGACACCCCCTCCTTTCTTGGTGTTGTCCGGATTTTGGGGCCGGAACGCATGATGAGGTGAAACCTGTTAGTGCTGGGTGCTCTCAGGAGCCTTGAACCAGGTTTCTGTCACAGCACAGACAATTTCGATGTTCTCCATATTGAGAAGGGCCTCAAGTGCGTGCATCTTGAGATTGAGACTTCTGGCATTGAGCAGCATTACCCTTAGTTTTTTCCTTTTTGGTGTTCTAGGGTGGTAGGTTTAGAATTTGAGCCTTGCCTAAAAAGGCACTATGGGGGTGGCAAGAGCCTTTGCCAATATCCGGAAGCCCAGGGTGACAGGTGCAAGCCGTCCCTTGCGAGCAAGCGTGGCTTGTCCAGCATGTCATTCCAGGCAGACAGACATTGGATCCCTTGAATGACACCAGAATTTAAGCCAATTATTAAAGCTGATCATCTTATCACTGTATTGTAGCATCATTCTAGGTGAAGGTAGGATACCGCTCAAGGTCAGGGTCATACCTGCCTGGGCCATAATCAGAGAGCTCCTCGATGTCCCTTTTCATGTAGTCCAAGGAGTGCGCCTCAGGTCGCTGACACCAGCGTGGACAATGACTGAGTCGCACTTGTACCTGCTGTTGAGAGACCTGAGTGCTTGTGTTATGTGTAGGATTCTAGCGCCCGACAGGCAGCTTACTGTGACCTTCTCCTTACTCAGTCTGGTGAGCGGACGTCAGTGTGTCTGACTATGGAATCACCAATGACAAGTGTGTCTGGCATTTTGTTTGGCCTTAAGGCTGTGACTGTTTGACACTCTGACTGTGTGGTCTATGTGTTGCATGTGTTGGGTCGTGAGGTGGTAGTTGTTTGGGTGTCTGCTTTGGTGGCCTCTGCTGTTTTGGTAAATTTTTGATCAGAGCCTCCGAGTATGTCTTTGTGAGTATGTGTATGATTTGAAGTTGTGATGGTACCATGTGTGACTGGGTATGTATTGTGTGTGGTTACCTTCTCCTCCTGTCTGGTCTTGCCCAGTCCTATGTTGAGAGAGCTCAGCCTCCAGTTTGGCTCACGTATAGTTGCATCTCCTCGCATGTATTTGTGTTTTGTGGGATTAGGTTAGGTTGTGGTTGGCACCAGTTATCCGTTTCTGTACCTTCTAGGTACGTAGATGTGAGGTCACTATGAACTATTGCATCATCTGAAATTTGTAGCTATAACCTTCCAGTTGGGATTGGGTTTTGAAGGTGATGGGACATGAGAGGATGATTCAGGGGCAACTTTGAAGGCTTTGGCTTTGACATGGCAGATATCTACCTTGGGTCTGTACTGAGCAGTTTGCAGTTGGTTGTGAGTTGATTGCATTAAGCTTATGGTTTTTATAGCAGGTGGGGATTGTATGAGGCCTTAGCCAATCGAGGTAGTCTGATGACTGCCTTTCACTCACAATGGCTTTGGTGACTTTTAAAAAAAGTCAACCAAGTTTAAAAGGCATGATCTGCCTGTGACAAAGCCAAACTGGGTTGGACCCAAAGTCTGCAAATTCCCTATGTCTTTATTTATGAGGTCCATTATGATCCTCTCCATGGCTTTGCAGATAAGGCTTGTCAAGCTAATGGGCGGTAATTTCCAGGGTCGGTGGAGGCACCCCCTTTGTGAAGACGGACCACAGTTGCAGTCGCCACTCCTGGGTATCCAGAGGTAAGACTTTGATTAAACAGCTGTCCTAGCTGTGGGTTTAATTCCTCATTGAGTTCATGGAGCACACAGCCGGGGACACCATCAGGTCCCATGGATGCTGTGTTTTTGCTTTGGAGAGCAGTTCTCACTTGGGCTGGAGATGTTTGGGGGCTGCAATCTTTGGTATAGATATCTCCCCTTTTTGGGGGAGGGAGAAGTTTGCACTGAACCTGTCAGCCAGTATGTTGGCAATGTCTGTAGGATCAGTAATCTTCACATCATTTTGAACTAGTCTGAGCATATCTGGGAGTTTCCTCCCAGGTTTCTAACATAGCTAAAGAAGGCCTTATGATTGTCTTTTGAGTCTTTAGCTATTTTTCTCAAATTTGCTTTGGATGATTTTATGAGAGCTCTTAGTTTTTACTTATAGTGATCAAGGGTGTCTTCCTTTAAGGTTTTGCTCTATCTTGTAGTCTTTCCTTTGTTGTAGAGTTTGTTTATGGCTGGGGTCCACCAGACTGGCGCTTGCCTTTGGTAAAAGAGTCTTTGTTTTGTTGGGATTGCCTTATCCATGCAGTCCTGCAGGTGCTGGTAGAAGGCATTTGTAAGGATTCAGCGCTTGAGTACCCTTTTCCCGCTGGGGCCCTTTAAAAGGGACCACCTGTCTTTAGAAGTTGAAGTGGCTTTTGAGAATTCTTTACTGTGGTTTTATGGTGGGGTGGGATGGGACTCCAGGAGATTAGTTGTGGTCTGATCTCACCAAGGTATACTCGGGGTGAACAGGTCCCATGTTGGTATAACAAGTAGTTTTCTCCCTTGTGGGGTGGGATAGTTGTTTCCCTGGCATTTGATTTATGAATTCCAGGAACTTTTTGGGGAGGGGTTTTGGGCTTTAGTAGTTTCCCAGTTAATTGGGTTTTAATCACCATATAGGTGTTTGGTGATAATTTTTCAGTTTTTAGGAAGGAGTGGGTTTCCCGGTTTTTTTGGGGGCCCGTCAGCTACAATTTGGAGCGTCTTGCCAGGTTAATTGCACCTGGATTCTGATGCATCGGGGCACCAGCTTGAGGTGTGGGGGGGCCTTGTGAATATGGAATCCTTTTTGGGTTTGTCCAGTTTTTTGGGCCCAAAAATGTATGATAAAACCTGTAGCGGGGTCTCTCGGAGCCTTGAACCAGGTTTCTGTCACGCACAGAATGATGTTCTCCCTTAGAAAGGGGCCCCAAAAGGGTGCATTTTGAGTTTAGACTTCTGGGATTGAGAGCATTCCCTTAGTTTTTTCCTTTGTGTGAGTGTTAGGGTGGGGAGAGGGTGTTTGGACAAGAGCTTTGTTTTGGTCCTTACCCACTGGGTTGGTAAGGCAGGTTAACAGGCGAGATCAGACAGGAGTCCCGTGGACTATGATGTTTGCAGATGACATTGTGATCTGTAGTGAGAGTAGGGAACAGGTGGAGGAGACCCTGGAGAGGTGGAGATATGCTCTAGAGAGAAGAGGAATGAAGGTCAGCAGGACTAAGACAGAATATATGTGTGTGAATGAGAGGGAGGATAGAGGATTGGTGAGGATGCAGGGAGTAGAGGTGGCGAAGGTGGATGAATTTAAGTACTTGGGATCAACAGTTCAGAATAATGGTGAGTGTGGATGAGAGGTGAAGAAGAGAGTACAGGCAGGATGGAGTGGGTGGAGAAGAGTGTCAGGAGTGAATTGTGACAGATGAGTACCATTAACAGTGAAAGGGAAGGTCTACAAGTGGGTAGTGAGACCAGCTATGTTATATGGGTTGGAGACAGTGGCATTGACAAAAAGGCAGGAGTCAGAGCTTGATGTGGCAGAGTTGAAGATATTAAGATTTGCACTGGGTGTGACGAGGATGGACAGGATTAGGAATAAGTATATTAGAGGGTCAGCCCAGGTTGGAAGGTTTGGAGACAAAGCCAGAGAGGCAAGATTACGTTGGTTTGGACATGTGCTGAGGAGGGATGCAGAGTATATTGGGAAAAAGATGCTAAGGATGAAGCTGCCAGGTAACAGCAAAAGAGGAAGGCCTAAAATAAGGTTTATGGATGTGGTGAGAGAGGACATGCAGGTGGTTGGTGTGACAAAGCAAGATGCAGAGGACAGGAAGAAATGGAAACAGTTGATCTGCTGTGGCGACCCCTAACGGGAGTAGCCGAAAGAAGAAGAAGAAGATATATTAAAGTCTGTTCGACAAACTGTGAAAGTATGAGGAATATTTTATCGAAGTTTTTTTTTTCTTTTGAAGAAACATCTGCTTTAAATAACTTAGTTTCTTCTTTTACACAGACCAGTACTCATTGTTTGCAGTGTTTGTATGACGTTGATACTTCTTCCAGGGCTAAGGCCACTGGTACTGTTTTAAGGAGGTTTCCTTGGCTGCATTCTCAGAACCTTCAAGATGATGTTAAATACAAGATTTTAAATTCTCCCTTGGATAAAGGTTAATTGTTTTGCCTCACTGCTGCAGAGATGATCAAAAAGTGCAAGGAAAGGTAGAATATGATACAGGGCATCTCAAGGATTTTTCAGCCATCTGTTTCTAAAATTTCCAGTTTTGGAAACAAGCAGAATAAACAGTCTCAGCAAAATACAGATAGATCTTTAAGAACAAATGGCAATGGATTTCCAAAAAAAGTCGTGAACCTCCCAAAACCAAGGGCAGTCCAACAAGTTTAAAAGACTGTGTGATGCCCTGCCTCCATCCCTGGCTCCTTGTTCTTCCAGAAAATCTGAATCTATATTTTTCTCTTTGACAACAGATCATTTCAGACAAATTGGTAATGAAATTCATTTATCAAGGTTACATATAGAAGTGTGAGGAAATTCCTCCTTTCCAGGGGGTCAGTTCTCATCCTCCAGATAAGACCACCAGTTTTTCTTCACATGCTGGCCCAAGGAGTGATATAACCAGTTCCTCATTCTGAGTCGGGGAAGGGTTTTTATTCAAGGATGTTCCTAGTGCCAAAAAAATAAAATTCTTGGAGACGAATTGTGACGACTGTGCCCTGGTCCAGCAATCAAGGAGCCTCAGTCATCACCACTAACACCAGGGAGGTCGTCTCCTAGAAGATGATAGGATAACTAATATACACAGTAAAGTGCAATTTCTCTTAAGTGCACACAGAGATCACAGTCAGTCTGGGGCTGGTTGCTCCCTTGCTCTCCAGGTCCCCAATAAGACTCCCCACTGGCAGAGCTATAGGGTCCAGATCTCAACCTAGCTGGCGAGCTAACCTCCAGTACCCTCTCTGTTCAACCAGTGCTTCGTACCTCTGCCCAGGTAGCTGACACACACCCACACTTTGAGATAAGTATTTCTACAACTTCACAGACACTCCTGGGAAAGGCTGACACAGATTCTCTAGCTGTGCCCCTTTACCCAGACTATGCGATAGTAATTCCTGCCACCACCAGCTAATATTATCAGCTACCCAAAGTCCCTTGAAAGGGTGTCCAATTATTACTGTGCAATATTATTATCCAATTTGTAATGTGACTACTCAGTCTAAGGCTTATTAGAGTGGCCTATTATGTATGCAATGTACTCTAGAGCCTACTTCTCTACACAAACCAGCCACAGATAGGTTCATAGGTAGGTACTAGGCTATTGGCCCTAGGGCCTATATAAGCCTAGCCAAAGGTACCCTGGCTTTCGCCACCCATGAAAATTATTTTCCTGTGCCACTGTTGAGCAGAGCCACAGAAGTGATCCCCGGGGTGAATTTCCTATCTCCCATCCAATCATCAAGATTTTTCTTGAAGAGTGCTAATGAGGAGCTTTGTTTGATATAGATAGGTAGTCTGTTCCAGAGTATGGGAAGTCTCTGGGACAGGAATCTATCCCTCCAGCATGTTCTGTTTATTGTGGTGATGAGGTTTAGGTCCCTAGAGCATGTAGCTTGTAGGGATTGGGATTTCTTTAAGTGGAGCATGTCTAAAAGCTCTGGGTATTGACAGCTTTGTGTGTTAGGCAGAGATCGCCTCTGAGTAGGCGATATGCAACGGAGTGAAGCTGCAGTTATTTGAGATGGTCTTCATAGGGCATCTCTTTGAGGCTGGTAATCCTCTTTGTGAGGTATTTCTGTGGCCTTTCCAGTTGTTGTAGATGTCTTGTGAGGTACATGCCAAAAGGGCCATTGTACTCTATAATGGGTCTAATGAGTGACGAGTAGAGGGGAACAATGACCTCTTTTTTCCTGGATGAGAAACCTTTTGCGATGAAGTGTGCAACGTAGAAGGATTTCCTGACTACTGTGGCAATGTGATTATCAAAGGAGAGACTACTGTCCACCTGTGTCCCAAGGTCTCTTATCACACTTTCAGTGTTAAGTAGACTACCACCTATGTGGTAGTTCATGGGTACTGAGTTTTTACCAAAAGGGATGACAATGCACTTTTTGGCATTGAGCTTGACGCCATGGCTTTGACACCAGGCATCTGTCTCACTGAGGTCCTTTTGTAGGATTTCCACATCTTTTGGAGTTTTGATTATGGCTCCTAGTTTGCAGTCATCTGCAAACTTCATTAGCCAAAGACCTTCTGTGTTGGCCTGTACTTCAGAGAAGTAGATACCAGACAGGAGAGGACCCAGGACTGAACCCTGTGGTACTCCACTTGTCACTGGTCTGAAGTTGGATTTGGAGTCTGCTACTTTCACAGTGTGGGTTCTGTCAGTGAGCCAGTTCGCAACCCATCTTGTGACATAGGGATTTATACCTAGTTTAGTGAGTTTATCTATAATTCCAGAGTGGGGGATGGTGTTGAAAGCCTTGGCAAGATCTAGATAGGCTGTGTGAACCACCTTACCCTCATCTACGGCTTTGGTGACTGCTTCAAAGAAGTCTATCAGGTTTAGGAGACATGATCTGCCTTTTACAAACCTGAACTGGGTGGGGTCCTGAGTTTGGAGATTACCAATGTCATTGTTTATAAGTTCTATGATGATACATTCCATAGCCTTGCAGACCAGGCTCGTTAGGCTAATGGGGTGGTAGTTTCCGGGATCTATGGTGGCTCCCCCTTTATGGAGTGGGATAACTGTCACTGTGTGCCATTCAGTGGGCACATAGCCTGATGTGAGGCTATGATTGAACATGGTACTTATGTGGGGTGCCAGTTCGTTCTGTAGTTCATGTAGAACACAGCTTGGGATGTCGTCAGGTCCCATGGATGCTGTGTTCTTGGCTTTGAATAGTGTGTTTTTTACCTATGCAGCTGTGATTACAGGAACTTTGCATTCTTCTGTTATAGAGATGGGCCCTTTAGGGGATGACAGGGGGTTAAAGTTTGCACTGTACCTATCTGCCAGGATGTTGGCAATATCAGTTGGTTCTGTATATTTAATGCCATTGTGCTGTATCTCAGAGCAGATCTGAGTGTTGCCATTGAGATTCTTGACATAGCTATAGAATGCTTTGTAGTTGTCTTTAGAGTCAGTGGCGATTTTGTTTTCATAACTAGCTTTGGAGGATTTTATGAGGGATCTCACCTTCTTACTGAGGCTGACCAGGGAGTTTCTCCAATCATGGGGTTTTACTCTTTTTTGCAACAGTTTCTTTCTTCTGTTGTAGAGTTTGTTTATGGCAGGGGACCACCATATTGGCTTCCTTTTTTTGGAGGATAGCATCTTGGTTCTGTTAGGGATTGCACAATCCATGCACTCATGTAAGTGCTTATAAAGTGCATTTGTGTAGGATTCAGCAGTCATACCTCTATTGTCCGTCAGCATGGGTGTCGTGAAGTTTGCCACTTCTTTCTTAAGAAGCGTGAAGTTGGCGTTGGAGAAATTTTTTACTGTGGTTTCCCTAATGGGGGGTGGGGGTGGGATGTGAATGACTAGGATGATTAGCTTGTGGTTGGATCTGACCAACAAGGAATTGACCTCTGGTGTGGAGCACCGGTTGCCCATGTTGGTAATAACCAGGTCTAGGATATTGCTGTCCCTGGTGGGGGTGTGGATAAGTTGATCCATGGCATTGGAATTTATGAATTCCAGAAAACGTTGAGCACAAGAGTTGGTACATGAGTAGTTTTCCCAGTTAACTGTGGGGTAGTTGAAATCACCCATTATTAGGATGTTAGATTGTACCCTAATATTTTCCAGTATATTAAGAAATGAGGAGTGGGAATCCTGGGGCATGGTGGGGGATCTGTTGCAAGCTACAATTTGGATTGCGGTCTTGCCCAGAGTTAGTTGCACTTGGATAATCTTGGATGCATTATGCTGAGCAACTAGCCTGGAGGTGTAGATATCCTTAGTGAATATGGACACACCTCCGCCTTTAGTGTTTCAGTCCAGGTTAGGTGGCCGAAAGGTGTGGTATGAATTATAGCCTGGTAATGCAGGGGTACTCTCTGGAGCCTTGAACCAGGTCTCTGTCACTGCACAGATGTTGATGTTCTCCATTTTAAGGAGTACCTCAAGAGAGTGCATTTTGAGGTTTAGACTTCTAGCATTGAGTAGCAATGCCCTCAGATTCTTCTTACCTGTACCTGTTAAGGTGGTGAATTTGTCATTTGAACCTTGCCTAAAAAGGCACTATAGGGGTGGCTAGAGCCTTAGCCAGTATCTGGAATGCAAGGGGCGACAGGTGCAGGCCATCTCTGGCAAAGCATCGTGGCTTGTCGATCATGTCATCCCAGGCAGACAGATACTGGATCCCCTTAGAATGACACCAGAAGCTTAGCCAATTGTTGAAGTCAATCATTTTGTCCTTATATTGTGGTATCATTCTGGGTGATGGCAGGATGCTACTCAGGGCTAGGGTCATACCTGCCTGGGCTACAAGAATGGTTTTAAAATATTTAATAATAAATAATTAAAACACAAGACAATGCTACTACACCACAGAGATATCTAAGAGTTCAGAGATCACACAGAAACTTAAAACAATACAGTAGGATAGGTCTGATGTCAAAGAAAAAGAATCTAACTTTCTAATCCTTAGCTATTCTTAAGAGAAAACACAGTGCTATAATCCTACTTACAGACATTGATGGTCCAAGACAAATGCTTCTAGTCTCTCACTGAACAATAGTTTTTAAAACACTAACAAAAAGCTCTGCTAAGGCCCTCCCAAATTACATCATTTTGACACTTAGGTTTTCCCAGTATTCACATTACATCACATTGACACTTAGTCTGGAGTTCCCAGGCCACAAACTGCATTATTTAGCAAGCTAACACCTGCTCAGGAAACTACAACAATATAAGACATTTCACATGCATACGCTAACAATTAAGTTAAAACAATAGAAAGAATGTGTTCAACCAGTCGCTCCGGCACCATTTTATAGATAATTGTAACTTCAAAGAACATTTGAAATGCTTGGTTTTATTTTCCTTACAGCAGATGTCAATGTTGCAACAATCTTGAAGTTCACATTTTACAGTGTTTTCTTTCATTTAAAAACGGTTTACTATCAAAATGTCGATCCTTACTCCGCGGTATAGTAAAGCCGAAGTTCGAAAACGATAACATCGATCTCAAAAAAACAATCTGGACGGTTTTAACATGGGTGGGTAGGTGTTCAGTGTTATTCCAAACTACAAACATCTCCCCTACCTCGACCCATGTTAAAACCCGTTCTTAGATTGTTTTTTGTGACTCCAATGGTACTGCTTTCGACCTTCCATTTTCGATTATACATAATTTGCCAGAGTAAGGATCGACATTTTGATAGTAAACCTTTAAAAACACAAACCTGTATTTTACATGTATTTATACAAATGATAGAATTATGTATCCAATTCTATTTGACTAGGCTGGCAACCTTCGCCCATCTTTCCTTAATTTTCACACCAGTTATGGATCTTTCTTTCCTAAACCTGTTTGTGATAGTGCCTAAATTCAAAATGATATCACTTCTCAACCTGTTATCTCTTCTTCCTCTTTCAAGTATCCTGACAAGACTAGACCAATTGATGCTTATTGTCACATCCTTATTCATCCAGAATTCAAATGTTTCTTAATGTTTGGTGTGTCTGGATCATAATATCAGTTCTCCGCCTTTCCCTTTGGACTATCCACTGCACCAAACATTTTCACAAAGTGTCTAGCACCAGCTAGGGCTCATTGCAATTGACAGAGTATTCACATTCTTCCATGTTTAGTTGACTTACATATCTTTACGGAATCTTTTTTGTAGTAACATGAATCTCTTACTCTCTTGGGAGAGAGAGATCTCTTACAGAAGCCGGAATTCCAAGAGAACATTCAATAGTCTTTCTTGACTCCTTCACACATGACTATGTTCCTTGGATCTCAAGTAGGTATGTCAGTCCAAAGAGCTTTTTTTTTTCCATGGGAAAAAGAATAGATTTTTATTGAGATCTATTTCTAAGGTTTTCAATTCGGATTTTAGTCACTGTAAGGGAATAAATCAGGATTTTGGGTCTTATGGAATCTATGATTGTCATGGTACCCCTGGAAGACTTCACATGAGAAAGACACATTGGTATCTGAAATATCTGGTCCCAGCATCGACAACCTTTATCTTTTGAAATCCCTGTAGTGCTGGTTGTCAGAAAATAAATCTTTTGGTGGAGAAAATAGATATCCTTAAATCCATGTCTTCCCATCTATTTTCTTATTCCAAAGTAATCAGTCACCACAGACATTTTGGACTTAGCTTGGGGAGCAGTTTCAGGAAGGATAAATATGCAGGGGGTTTGGGACACCAAGGATAGACACAAGCACATAAATATCAAGCAGATGTTTGTCCTGATCAAGGCACTCAACCTCTAAACCATCTTTGGTCCTGGGACCTTTTCAAGTGGTTACATATAATGCCACAGTACTTTTGTACATCAACAAGCAAGGGGAAACCAGGCCATACCCCTACCCTTTTGCAAACTAGCTATGTCATCTTGGGATATAGCTTCACAACACAGTCTTACTCTACAGGGATCCTTCATTCTGTCAGAGTAAAACTGTGTGACAGACAAGCAGAACAGAAAAGGGCAGACCCTCATGAATGGAAACTATATCAAAGGGTCTTCCAATATCTGATTCATCTGTGTGGAGTTCTTCTCTGAACATTCAAATGGAAAGATTCTATTCCCTCTCTATGCAAATAGGCCTAGAAGACAGATGTCTTTTATTTTCCTTGGATAGGTATGTTCCTGTATGCTTTTCCACCCTTTCCACTAATATCCACGGTACCTCTGAAGATTCAGAATGAATCCCCAGAGATAATGGTGGTGACTCCCTTCTGGTCCAGGCAACAGTGGTTCTCCTTTCTTTTGTAAATGGCCAGAGGCAGTTAGCATAAGCTTCCTCACAGACTGGATGTACTCACAAAAGGATGTACTCACAAAAAAAAAAAAAAAAAGGGTTGTTTGATACACCCTGGCATCAGTTAACTTCGACTGACTGCTTGGATGATAGGGTTTTAATTTCTTTCAGGCGCCTGTTTACTGAGGATGTGCAGCAGTTATTAATGAAGGTAATAAAGCCTGCTAGCAGAAAGTCATACATTAGCAAATGGAAAGGGTTTGCTAGTTGGTGGCAACAACATAACCAGCACCCATTCAGGGCTAGTTGTTCTCTGGCTCTATAGTATTTGTGTGAGTTACTACCTTATGTCCATAACTACCTTATGTCCATTCTTACTCCTCTATCAAAGTTCATTTAATGGCCATTTCAGCATGTCTGCCCATGAAGTCTCCTCTTTCAATGCAATCTGATGTCAAAATGTTCTTGAAAGGGGTTTTGCATAAGAGGCCTCCAAGAATACTGGTGGCCCCTCCCTTGGGATCATTATTTTGTGTTAGAGAAGCTAACATTTGCTCCATTTTATCCAGCTAATCTGTCTGACTTGAAGTTCTTAACATGGAAACAGTTTTACTGATTACTCTGACCTCTGCAAGAAGGGTATCTGAGTTGCAGGCCCTTGTGGTGAGTCAAGCCTACCTCATTTTCCATAGGGACAGGGTTTATTTGAGAACTAATCCTTTTATGCCTAAAGTGGTATCTGACTTCACTTTAAGACAAACTATCCTTCTCCTAATTTTCTTTCTTGAACTTAAAAATGAAGGAGGTGAATACTCCATACCATGGATGTCCACAGACAATTCAGATACTATCTTGACAGAACTAAGTCTTTCCCAACTTTGATCAATTGCCCATTTCTTGTGAAAGTAAGAAGGGAAATCCTGTGTCAACACAGACTGTTCTGAATGGGTTTACTATCATTATGTCAACTCTCACGTGTCCCGAATGGTGAAATGTTTAACACTAACATTCCTGACTGTCCTACCTTGCCCCCGTGTGCACCCATGTTAAGGCTTTTTCCTGGGTCCAGAGCAGTAGGGAGTTTCAATATTGGTATTTGTGTCGGGTATACTAGAATTTGGCAGTCCGACATTCACGGAGTTACATCGACCATATTTTGACTCGACTGCCTGTGAGTTGACATTATGATAGTAAACCTCCCAAATGTTATCTAAGGCTATTACTTTTTGTTATACTCAGCATAACAAAACTATTCCAGGCAGAGTCAAGGCCCACTCTTCCAGAGCCTTGGCTTCATCTATGGTTTTTTGGAAAGGGTTGGATTCTCAAAGTATTCTAGAAAGTGCTACTTGGTCTTCTGTACATACTTTTACAAAGCACTATAAGCTTGATTCCTTTTTGAGGTACAGATCAAGCTTTGCTAGGACCATTCTCCAGGGGCTCCTGCTCTCCCCTCCTTCCACCTCCCAAATGTAGTAAGCTAAGGTAATCTACCCATGTAGCTAGGCTACTGCAGCAATGATTAATATTTTGAATATGACGAACATAGTACAGTTGTGTAAGTAAAATTTACCACAACAGTAGATGTTTGAATGATTATGCTGCAGTAGCCACTCCCTTTCTCCATCCCCCTTGTTTTTTGATGTGTGTCATGCCAGTGCACGGACATTTGCTTATTTTGTTCCTAGCATTATCCTTTCAGGGCTTATCCTCTCTCTCTCTCTCTCTATCTCTCTCTCTCTCTCTCTCTCTCTCTCTCTCTCTCTCTCTCTCTGTCTCTCTCTCTCTCTCTCTCTCTCTCTCTCTCTCTCTCTCTCTCTCTGCTAGCAGGAATGCTCTGAAGGGCTTCACATCCAAAGCTGTCTTTTAGTCATTTCAGCTGATGGCAGAGCTGGCAGGATATAACCCATATAGCTAAGGCTACTGCAGCAGTGATCATTTAAACATCTACTCTTATAGTTAGTTTTGCTTACACAGCTGTACTTTTTTCAAACTATCACAGTACAGTTGGCTGCCTAAGTGCCAGTAATTACAAAATGCACCAGATTGTTGAATTTCAAGAGTCAAAGGTTATCAATATATCAGTAAGGTGTTGTTAAGCAGTTTCTAGTAAATTACATCCAAGATATTGCTGTGAAATTTGCTGTTATTACTTGTCGCCTCACAGTAAGACGTCCTGTTTGAATTTCAACTAGAGCGTCTTCTGTGTGGAGACATGCATGAATGGGCGTACCTTCGTTGAAGGTTGTGCATCAGGGCCGGCAACTTGGCACGTAAAAATCTACTGCCAATCATTAGCGGACCGGAGTTTCGCTGTGGCGACCCCTAACCGGGAAAAGCCGAAAGACACAACAATAACAACAACAACAACAACAACTTTATTTTGAGAACTTAATGCTAGATCACATATTAATGTGAGAAGGTAAATACACACGTGAACAATGGAGTATTCTTTACCTCCTGTTTTATGTATGTATGTATGTATGCATGCATGTATGTAAGCATTTATGTATATATGTATGCATGTATGTAGTTATTTATTATTTCTTCACATTTGCTGTTTACTTTCTTTTTGACATTGTTTAGACATGTATGGTGGTTTAAAAGCCTAGATTTCATTGTTTTTTCTGAATGTCACTGATTTTTCCTCATACATTTTTGCCATTTTATCAGATTTAGAGGAGGTGATTTTTTTTGGCCGGTATTTATAGTCTGGAACTTTGTAAGTGTACAGTAATTACGTGTAAACAGTGGCACTACATGAATACGTAAAGATGGTCAATGAAACGCATTTGCAATGAATATAGAAAAGTGCAGCAATTTCTTTAAGCACACCTACTTTTTGCAAAGGAGTAGTTAGTATAAAGTTCGTCCTTTCGAAATTGTGAATTACTTTGTGAAATTGTAAGTTGTGCAGCATATAGTGGGCAAGTCGGGCTGAGTGCAGACATGTTCCAGGCATTTTAGAAAAGTTGCAAACTGCACAACACAAACTGCACAGCAAATGAGAGGATTTTTTTTTAAAGAAAACGGTTACAGTTTTTTTATATGGGAGTATCCATTTGATGGTTTCATTTAAGAATAAAAAGGGAAAGACTGAAAAAAAGGAGACTCAAGACAAAGAGGTAAACACGCAAGAAAGAGATCAAGAGGGTATCTGCTGCAGGAGGTTGAAGAGGATGGGCACTATTGTTTTTTTGTTGGGGGACAGACCCCTCCTATTTTTTTCAAACATTTTTATTAGTGGGTAGTATAGGTAAGAAATAGGAAGAGGGCGAAGGAGAACTGTAATGGAAGAAGGGATAGGTTCATAGGTGTTTACTAGGCTAACAACCACAAGGGCCTTTTTAAGCCTAATCATGGGCTTGGGAGATGTAATCTTTACAAGCAGGGGCCTGGGAGATGAACCATTTACAGGCTGCCTGTGTCCATTAGAGACATAGGAGCCAAACCTGGGATGAATTTTCTGTTTTCCATCCAATTGTCCAAGTTACCCTTGAATTGGCTTAGGGAGGAACTCTGCTTCACATGGAAGTTGAACCTGTTTTTTCTCTGGGATACATACCTGTTTCTCCACCAGGTCCTATGTACATCACAGGGAAGGTTTAAATCTTTAGAATGGATAATTCTGGTGCTGTTTGTTTTGCGGCTATGCAGGAGGTCCATCAGAGTGGGGCCTGACAATGTCCTGTGGGATGTTTTACTTATGCCCTGTATTCTTTTAATCAGAAACCTCTGTGGATGTTCCAACTGTTGGATATGCCTGGTTAGGTACATACCAAAGGGGGCATGTACTCAATGACAGGTCTCATGAATGCCAAATACAGTGGAACAATGACTTCCTTGAACCTTGATTGCATACCTTTGTTTATAAGTTGTGCAACATAAAATGATTTTGCACTACTCTAGACAAATGATGGTCAAAGGCTATATTACTGTCTATGTGTGTCCTTAAGTCCCTGACTACTGGGTCAACTCTAAGGGGTGTGTTGTCAATATGATAGTTACAAGGGGTGGATAGCTTCTCGAAGGCTAGTATTATGCATTTCTTGGCATTTAGTTTTAATCCTTGGCTCTGACACCAGTTGTTTGTCTGTGTCATCCTCTCCTGGAGAACATGTCTGTCAGTGTGGGATTCAATGACAGTGCCTAATTTGCAATCATCTGCACATTTAGTCAGCCAGAGGCCATTGACATTTGCCTTGACTTCAGAGAAGTAAATGCCACAAAGGAGCAGACCCAGGACTGAATCCTGAGGGACTCCACTTGTGACTGGCCTCTTTGTAGAGATAGACTCCCCAATTCTAACTGCCCGAGTCCTGTCTGGTAGCCATTTAGCTATCCACTGAGTGACATAGATTCATAGGCTGGCACTAGGCTATTGGCCCTAGGGTCTGTACAAGCCTAGCCATAATAATTCCCTGGCTATTTCTTTACACAATATTTACTTCCATGGACCCCTGTCAAGCAGGGTGACTGACATGATCCCTGAGGTAAATTTCCTCTCTCCCATCCAGTCGTCAAGGTTCTTTTTGAAGAGGGCCAAGGAGGCATTCTGCTTGACATGTATGGGCAGTCTATTCCAGAGTATGGGGAGTCTCTGGGTCAGGAACCTATCCCTCCAGCATATTCTTTTCATTGTGATGACAAGGTTTAGGTCTCTGGAGCATGTGGATCTGATGGATTGGGATTTCTTTAAGTGTAGCATGTCCAACAGCTCTGGGTTTGACATGGCCTTGTATGTTAAGCAGAGATTGCCTCTGAGTAGACGATATATATAGCTGGAGTTTTTTTAGTTGGTCAGCATAGGGCATCTGCTTTAGGCCTGTGATTCTTTTAGTGAGGTATTTCTGTGGCCTTTCCAGTTGTTGCAGATGTCTTGTGTAGTACATACCAAATGGGGCATTGTACTCTATGATGGGTCTAATGAGGGATGAGTACCATGGGACAATGACCTCCTTTTTTCTGGATGAAAAGCCATTAGTGATGAGGTGTGCCACATAGACAGATTCCTTGACTGCTGTGGTGATGTGGTTATTGAAGGTGAGACCACTGTCCACCTGTGTTCCTAAGTTTCTTATCACACTTTCGGTGTTTAGTCTACTGCCACCTATGGGGTAATTCATGGGTATATGTTTTTTTCCCAAAGGGGATACCTATACACTTCTTGACATTGAGATTGAGCCCATGGCTCTGGCACCAAGCACCTGTTTCTGTAAGGCCCTTTTGTAGAATATCCACATAATTTGGGGATTCAATAATGGCTCCCAGTTTGCAGTCATCTATGAACTTTGTTAGACAGAGTCCCTTAGTTTTGGCCTGTCCTTCTCTCTTAGAGTTGACCCAGTAGTCATGGACTTAAGGACACACATAGACAGTAGAAGTAGATGCCAAACAAGAGTGGTCCCAGGACTGAACCCTGAGGTACTCCACTTGTCACTTGTCTGGAGCTGGATTTGGAGTCGGCTGCTTTTACAGTGTGGGTTCTGTCAGTAAGCCAGTTGGCAACCCATCGAGTGACATAGGGATTTATGCCCAGCTTAGTAAGTTTATCTTTGATTCCAGAGTGGGGGATGGTGTCGAAGGCCTTGGCAAGGTCCAAATAGGCTGTTTAGCTGCCTTACCCTCGGCCCCGGCTCTAGAGACTGATTTGAAGAAGTCAATAAGGTCCAGGAGACATGATCGGTCTTCACAAACCCAAACTGAGTGGAGTCCAGTGTTTGAAGGTTGCCAATGTCTTTGTTTACAAGTTCCATAATAATACATTCCATGGCTTTACAGATCAGGCTCATCAGACTGATGGGATGGTAGCTCACAGGATCCAAGGTGGATCCCCCCTTGTGGAGTGGGATAACTGTAGCTGTGTGTGACTGAGTGGGCATGAAGCCTGATGTGAGGTTATGATTAAACATGACACTTATGTGAGGTGCCA
The DNA here is from genome assembly GCF_019279795.1 of Protopterus annectens. NCBI lineage: Eukaryota > Metazoa > Chordata > Ceratodontiformes > Protopteridae > Protopterus > Protopterus annectens. The sequence continues at coordinate 987,912,546 of NC_056726.1, read as the reverse complement.
GTTCATTTTGTAGTTCATGTAGTACACAGCCTGGGATGTCATCTGGTCCCATGGATGCTGTATTCTTAGCTTTGGAGAGTGCGGTTTTTACCTGTGTGGCCATGATTACCGAAATTTGGCAATCTTTCATTATTGAGATGGGCCCTTTAGGGGGTGAGAGGGGGTGAAGTTGGCACTGAATCAGTCTGCCAGCATATTGGCAATGTCCTTGAGATCAGTATATTTAATGCCATTCTGTTGTAGCTCAGAGCAGATCTGAGCATTGCCATTTAGATTCTTGACATAGCTATAGAATGCCTTGTGGTTGTCTTTGGAATCGTTGGCAATTTTATTTTCATAACTAGCTTTGGAGGATTTTATGAGGGATCTCAGTTTCTTACTGAGGCTGGTAAGGGAGTTTTTGCATCCTGGGATTTTCCTCTTTTCTGCAACAGTTTCTTCCTTCTGTTGTATAGTTTGTTTATGACAGGGGACCACCAGATTGGCTTCCTTTTTTTGGAGGAAAGCGTCTTTGTTCTATTTGGGACAACAAGATTCATGCATGAGTGGATGTGCTCATACAGTGCCTTAGTGTAGGATTCAGCAGTCGAACTTTCAGTTTCAGTCTTCATGGTTGTCATAAAGTTTGTCACTTCTGACTTGAGTAGCATGAAGTTGGCATTGGAGAAGCTTTTACAAATGTTTCCTTACTGGGGGGTGGGGGTGGGATGTGGATGTCAAAGGTGAGTAATGGTCAGACCTAACCAACGAGGGGGTGACCACTGGTGTGGAGCATCAATTTCCCATGTTGATAATGACCAGGTCCAAGATATTGGAACCCCTGGTGGGACTATGGATTATTTGATCCAGGGCATTGGAATTTATGAATTCTAAGAACTGTTGAGCAAAGATGTTGTTACAAGAGTAATATTTCCAGTTAATGGCAGGGTAGTTGAAATCACACAGTATTAGAGTATTTGGTTGTATCTTAATATTTTCCAGTATGTTTAGAAAGGTGTAGTGGGAAACTTGGGGCATGGTGGGGGATCTGTAGCAAGCTACAATGTGGATTGTATTCTTACCTAGTGTTAGTTGCACCTGGAGAATTTCAGAAGCATTGTGTTGGGCAACTAGCCTGGAGGTGTGAATATCCTTGGTGAATATGGACACTCCTCCACCTTTAGTGTTTTGGTCCTGGTTTGGTGGCTGAAATGTGTGGTAAGAGTTGTAGCCTGGTATTGCAGGGGTGCTCTCTGGAGCCTTGAACCAGGTCTCAGTTACTGCACATATATCAATGTTATTCATTTTTAGGAGTGCCTTGAGAGAGTGCATTTTGAGGTTTATACTTCTAGCATTGAGTAGCATTACCTTTAGATTTTACATACTTGTACCTGTTAAGGTGGTGGTTTTGTCCTTTGAGCCTTGCCTAAAAAAGGCACTATAGGGGTGGCAAGAGCCTTAGCCAATAACCTGAATCCTAGGAGCGACAAGTGCAGACCATCTCTGGCAAAGCATTGTGGTTTGTTGATCATGTCGTCCCAGGCAGACAAATACTGGATCCCCTTTGAATGACACCAGAAGCTTAGCCAATTGTTGAAGTCAATCATTTTGTCCTTATACTGTGTATAATTCTGGGTGAAGACAGGATGCTAGTCAGGGCTAGGGTCATACCTGCCTGGGTCAAATGATTAGAGAGCGCTTCCATGTCTCTTTTCATGTAGTCCAGGGAGGTACGTCTCAAGTCATTCACTCCAACATGGACAATGACAAAGTCGCATTTATCCTTGTCGTAGAGTGACTTGAGTACATGCATTATGTGGTGGATCCTGGCACCTGACAGGCAGCTGACTGTAATTTTCTCCTTGTTTGCCTGGTGAGTGGGACATCAGTGTGCCTGACTATAGAGTCACCTATGACTAAAGTGTTGGGTACGTTGTCTTGCCTTAGGGGCTGTTGTTGGGTGGCACACTGGTGTTGTGAGCTATGTGATACTTTGGTTGTGATTGGTGTTTGCGTTTCAGCTTCAGAGGTCCTTGTTGCATGGGCAGGTTAATGCTAAGGCCTCTGCATATGTGGGTTTAGTGTTGCAATGTGTGGGTGTTGATGGTGTGGGTTGTGAAGGGCTATGTGTTGCTTGAGGTGTAGTGCAGGTGTTAACCTTCTCCTCTTGACTGTCTAGCACAATTTTGGCAGGAGAGAGCTTTGCTTCCAGTTTGGCTATGTAAGTGCATCTCTCGCAGGTTGTAGTGTTGGGTGGTAGGAGGAGAGGGTTGTCTGTGTGCATGAGGCAGTTGCTGCATTGTCCCAGTATGCCCAGATTCTCCAGGTGGACAGGAGAAATCACCGGAAGCTGACACTTGGACATGCCTGGTTAGGTGCTTCTTTTTTCCCTTTCCTTGGAAAGGTACTTTTCAATTATAGGCTGTTTAGTGCTTACGATTACTTTCTCCTTATTAACAAAGAGAGTTAAGTGCTTGTATCAGGGTTTGTACCTAACCTCTTAAGTTTGTCTGCAATACCTGAGTGGGGTGTTGTGTCAAATGCATTGGCCAGGTCCAGGTAGACAGTGTCAACCTTTTTGCCCTCATCTATTTCTTTGGTGACTTTCTCCAAGAAATTCACCAGGTTGAGTAGGCATGACCTGTTCTTGACAAAACCAAATTGGGTTAGGTCCAGTGTCTGGAGGTTTACTATATGTTGACTGATCATCTTCGTGATAATTCTTTCCATGGCTTTGCATATGAGACTAGTGAAACTTATGGGGCTGTATTTTCCAGGGTCAGTGGATGGCCCACCTTTGTGCAAAGGGATGACTGTTGCCTTTCTTCATTCATAAGGCATGAAGCCTGTTTGGAGGCTACAGTTAAAAAGAAATTCTATAGGGCCTGACAGATCATGTTTCATGCTATTTAGAAGGCATCTTGGGATATTGTCTGGGCCCATTGAATCACTGTTCTTGGCCTTAGAGAGAGCATTAAGGACCTGTTCCCTGGTGATAGCAGGGGGAGTTATATTTGATTATATTTCCTGAGGGAAGGTTGAGGGGGGAGAGAGGAGTAAAGTTGCAGCTCAGTTTGCTGGTCAGTAGGTTTGCTACATGTTCTGGCTTGTTCCTTTTATAATTTCTCCATGTCTTTTGGTTTCCTAATACCATGACTGGAATGGACCCCTTCCTTTGTCAAGGTATAATGAAATTTCATGAATTCGTATTGTTTCAGTCTTTGGTGTTAGCTAGAAGTGCTCTTTGCAGCACACACAATGTGCCCAGTAATGACTCCTTCTGCTATTTGTATGGAGTTACATGTATCAGTAACATATCTAAGTACGATTGTAAGTTCTTTTTTATGACTCTCTTCATTCAAAACCGTACTCCACTCTCACCTAACTTCACAGTGGGAAATCTCCTGCATGCAGCCTACATAATCTTCCCACACTTCAGCGACTCTCTTGAATCTATAATGTTTGTAAATAGCTTCCTATACTTTCACATTTCTAAAAAATTATAGGAATTAGCATAACTTTTAAGAACTGTAGGAATCAGGATTTAAGTACTAAACTGCAGGAATCAGCATAACTCTTAAGAACTTAATTGTAAAAAAAATTCTGTTATTGCATTATATTAATCTGTTGCACAATCCCCAATGCAACAATCTTACTACACTATTATGCCTTCATTATACAGTCCTTCTGCCATTACTATATCACAGCCAGCAACAAGATGTACAACTGTTTCCAATTCTATTTTACAAAACCTACATTTGTCTGTTTCTCCAACATATTCAGTTGACTTTGCAAACCAATATGTAAGTAGTCCACTATCTTGAGCCGCCGATATTAACCTTTATTCTATTGGTTTAGTTTAACTGCTCCTTAACCATTCCTGCATTTGATCCTGATCAACATGAAGCTGTTTCAAGAGTTTCCTACACTTGCAAGTATATTTATGCATTTTCCAAATTTCTTGCCTTCTCATCTGATCATTCACCTTATATTCTTTCTTTTGTTTTTTGGCACATTCAGTAGCTGCCTGATTTTTATCTATTTCTGGTTTCATTTCCATTCCTGCTTGACACTGATATGCTTCTGCTAAACTAAGCCGGGAAGTCATCTTAGACTTCTTCTCAAGTTTCAAAACTTTCGCTACATTTGGGTCTTGTGAGGTCAGCAGATACATATGCAGTCTCACTATCACAGATCTATGCATATAATCAATTTTGAGGAGGCCCATACCTCCTTCAGAATGGGGAATATATAGATTTTTGTAAATCATTTGATGAGCATGAAGTATCCTTCTTGTTTTCCTGTCCAAACTATCCGTCCTTTTCGGCCCAGTCAAACACTCCAAAACTGTAAGTGTAGACAGGAACAGCAAATTGGTTTATAGATTGGATTTTGTTCCTAGACATCAATGCTGTTTTTTTGTATTAATTTAAGCTTTACAGAATATTTCTTGCTAAGTTTTGTTTGCATTTGCTCATGATTTATTGTTGATCTTTCATCTGTTTCCAAATATTTATACACGCCCGCTTGCTCAAGTTCTTTTATATCACATTCTTGTCCCAAACTGATGTTTTCTTGCTGCTGCAGCTTTTCTGCTTTAAAGGTTGGTTTTGCACAATTATCAAGACTAAATGACATCCTTATATCATCTGAAAAAGTTTTGACCACTTCCAGTTGTCGTTTCAGTTCTTCATCTGATTAACTTTACAGTTTTAAATCATCTACAAAAAGAAGATAAGTCTTTAAACTTTTTTGTTTTCTGGGAGCCACATTATAGCCATGAACTAATCTGTTAAGTAGACAGTTTACTGGGTTAAGGGCAAGAAAAAAGAGCAGTGGTGAAAGAGACTCACCCTGGAATATTCCCCTTTGAATTTTTATCCCTGGAATAATAATTTGTCCGTTATCATGGCTTAACTGCAGAGTGGCTTGCCACTATTTCATGGTCGCTGTAATGTAATCGGTTAGTGTAGGGTATATGTATGCATTTTTAAGCACTCTTTTATTCATGAATATAGGATTCTATGGATGTTTTTTATACCCTCTTCATGCCATACTTAGACTCCTTTTGTTCTTTCTTTTACTTCTATCCATTTAGTATCTTTGTTATTGTTCCACAAGGTCTTCATAAATGTTTTTTCCAAAATGTATCTACCTCTCTTTTTTGTGGTGTTTCAATTCCTTTTGCCTTGTTCCCAGTTCTCAGTAAAACGTTTTTGGTCATCAGTAAATTGCTTATTTTGTACTTATCCTTTATATTTATCTGCATATCTTCTAATTTTTTCTCCCCGTGCTGATAGTTTTAGTTTATTATTTATGATAGTGCACTCCTGATCCGTTATAATACTGTGCATTGCTTTTATAACGTCTATCTTTCTGAGTATTTTTATTGATCTGTTCCCTCTTCTACACTCTTCTAACAGTAACACTTCTTGTCTTAATTGCTTTATAACGTTCTCTATTCAATACTTCCATGATGGTATTTGATTTCTCTCCTTCTTTTCCCTCACTACCCTGGAGTTTTGTGGTAAGACTGTATCTGTTATTAATTCTCACTACCCTGGAGTTTTGTGGTAAGACTTTATCTGTTATTAATTTAGCTGCACACTAATATATCCTATTTACTCCTGTTACATGATATGAATTTCTGTGGACAGTGCAATACTGTGTTTGTCTGTTTTATCATACTTCTAACTTTTGGGGTTTTATTGACTTTCTGTAACGTGTTTCTTTCACTGATCTTAATATGTCCTCCCAGCTCTATGAAATCAAGCAACTATTCTCTTAGGTCATCTTCCTCTAAATTGAGACCATATTCTTCATAGGTTCATAGGTTCATAGGTTAGTACTAGACTAACTTCCTTTACTGGCTATTTGAAGCCTAGCCAATAACGTCATGTCAGAATCAAACCCTGCACCTTGTGTTTCTAAGGTAAGCACCTTAACCATTACACCAACCTCCCACCCCTTTGTTCTCCATTTTCTGTGGGCAGTCTATAGGTAGTTCGACAGCATCTTCCTGTGCCACATTCTCTTCTGGTTCATCCTGTGTCATCCATTGCTCTTTCATAATGAAACTCAATGGCCTATCATCCCACAACATTGGCTGCATCAGAGTTGCCACAGTTCCCTGCTCCCCCTGTTGCTGTGCAACTCCAACTGGACGTTTGCACTGTTTTTTTATGGAAGGCACCAAAGTATCTTCATCTGTAACTGATCAGATGTTTCCCTCTCCACTGGTTTCACTTTAATTTGGGGATCCATTGCTCTGTCCTGCTGTGATGTTTTCTGAGTTAGATTTTTTACACTAAATCATTCACTTCGCAGGTAATCCATAACTCAGTTTCTATTTCTTTAACTTCTCAATTACTAATCCTCTTTTCTAATTTTCCTTTTTATTTTATTATTTTTTGCTTGTAAAATTTTCCATGTCTGGATGCCTTTGCGTATATTTCTCGTCAAATATCTTTGCTGCTGTTCTTTTGGTTTAATTATATTTGCTTTCTCCTTTCCATAAATATTACACCATATTAAATTTAGTTTTCTTTCCCACATCCATATTTCTTTTTCAGATGTCTCCTGATCCTCCTGTTTCTCCTTACTTTGAGGACTTGCTGTTCCATCATGTGGATCAGCATAGCTGGCTCCATTAACAATGACCTTTGTACACAATTGTGTATTGCCTTTGAGATTGTGGACATAGCTAAAGAATGCCTTGTGGTTATCACTGGCCTGGGAGTGCAAACATACCTCAAATTTGGCTTTGGTAGCCTTTATTTGTCCTCTGAGTTATTTGTTTAGTTTGATGAAAGTGCTTTTATCCTGCTGGGTGCTGCAACTCCTAATTTTTGCCATGATTATCTTCCTTCTGTTATATGGCCTATTGATGTGATTCCACCAGGATGTCTTGCTTTTTTTTAGTTAGTTCTGTTCTTCTTCCTGGAGGTACAGCTGCCTCAATGCAGCTATTAAAATGCTTGTATTTCTGCAAACATTTCTGCATAGACAGCGGTGTTCTCAGGGTTTATGGGGGCTTGAAATTTTGCCAGGTTATCACTTAATAGCCTTAGACTAGTTCCTAAATATTCCAGGGTTAGCTGGGGGTCCTGGTTTTATTTTTACTTCAAAGGCTACCATTTTGTGGGCAGACCTTACTATTGAAGGCATTATACTTGGGCTTATGCAGCAATCTCCCATATTAGTGAGGACCAGATCCAGTATAGTTGCGCCCTTGGTTGGTGTATTGACAATTTGGTCCAGGGAGTTTGTGTATGCAAAAACCAGGAATCTCTGTGCCTGTACGTTTGGTGTCATACAGAATTCCCAGTTGATAGTCGGGTAATTAAAGTTATCCATGAATATGGTATTGGGTTAGATGGTGCGTGTTTCCAGTAAGTTTATTTACATGTTATGGGTTTCCTGGTTCACAGATGGGGATGTGTAGCTTGCAAGGAAGTGGTATTGGATTCTTCCTATTGTTATTTGAACATGGAGAAGCTCAAGTGTATGTCCTCTCTGACCAGCCTTGAGGTATATTTATTTTTGATGTAAATCAAGGCACCTCCACCTTTAGTCCCTGTCTGTGTTGTAATTGGTCTAAATGTGTGGAACCTTACACTGTCAGTGTGCTCTCTGTGGCTTTAAACCATGTCTCAGTCACAGCACACATGTCAGCATTCTCTAGGGTAATGAGAGCTTCTAGGGAGTTGAGTTTTTTGTTTAGACTCCTTAAACTGAGCATTTAATACCTTTAGATTTTCTTATTTGGATTTGCTACGTCAGAAGTACTTTTAGTTTAGCATTGCTTAAAATAGGCAGTATGGGGGTAGATAGTGTTTAAGCTAATATTTAAAAGCCTAGAGGGGAGGGGTGCAGATCATCCCTGGCAAAGCAGCATGATCTGTTGACCACCTTCTTCCATGCTGACAAATATTGCACCCTCTTATAAAAACACCAGAAACTAAGCCAATTATTAAGTTAGTCATCTTTTTTTGCATTGTGGCATCTTCCTTGGAGAAGGTGAATTGCTGCTCAATGCTAGGCTCATACCAGTCTGGGATACATATTTCAAGAGGTCTATGATGTGTCTCTTCATTTAGTCTAGGGAGGAATGTCTCAGGTCATTTACATGCACATCGACTATGACTAAGTCATACAGCAACCTGTGGTCCAATGACCTGAGAGACTGTGTAATATGGTGGATCCTAGCCCCTGATAAGCAACTGACTGTGACTTTCTCTTTACTCAGCCTGGTGAGAGGGACATCAGTGTGTCTCACAATGGAGTCTCCAAAGACCAGAATGTTGAGTTGTGTGGTGGCTTGCCTTATGGGGCTTAGAAGTAGCGGCTCCTTGAGATGTGTCGGTATTTATTGATTTAGGTGTTGTTTTGAAAGAGTGCATTCAGGGCTGCTGAGGGTATTTGTTATGTATACTTCATCTAAGAGGTCTTTGGGTTTTGAGAAGGTTATATTTAAGTGCCTCAGCATATGTGGGCTAATATGTCTGCTTTGAATTGTTTGTGATGAGTGCAGCATGTGTACTACTGACAACCTTATTGACATTAGGAGTACTTTTATGTGAGAGCCTTGCCTGTAGTGACATTGTGCAAATACATCTCTCACATACCGTATCAGCTTGTTTGAGAATGAAGTGGTTGTCAGTAAACATGAGATAATTTCTGCACTGCCTTAGGATGCCAGTGTCCACCAAGCTGGTAACAGAGATAATGGGAAAGTTCATATCCATGGCAACAGACCCTTTTTTAATGATTAGACAGCGTGAGTGAGAATATAAAGCAATGTTAGGAGTATCCAGTTTGCCACTCTGGGGGCAGTGCTTATCACTGCAAATTACTTGTCCTGTATGCAACTAATTAATGGTGAAATTTCAATCATGCTTTTACAGGAAATATATCACTCAATGTGTCTGTGTCTACATAGGGCACTGCCAAACACTTGATGTGGAAACTAATAAGTAGACCCTGATGATTTATGGATGAGGTATTAAGGCAGATATTCCGAAGTTAGAAATAAATCAAGCAGTACTTACTGAAAACAAAGAATAAGCCTGTCAAGGATGATTAAAACAGGGGAGTCATGTGAATAGCTGCTGCTTGGATACTACTAGTGCTGGTCTCACCATGGCTTCACTCTGCTGGGATACAATGCTCCTTTGCTACTTCTCTAACAAGATGCAAAACATTAGCTCCACTCCAAGATGAGAAGCAGGCCACAGCCTGTATGGCGATCCACAGTCTTGTCCCAGATGATGAATGAAAAACTGACTCTGATGATATCAGGTTTCTGAAGTGTGGAATTGTGGATTAAATTGCTTCCTACAGTTTTCAGTGGTCTTAGCCTTATTGTGACTTACATCCTGTGGTGGACCTGTTCATATTTTCATTTGTTGTCTTCTTTACTGTTTTGTCCCAGATGATGCAAGGGTCTGTAGGCTTGTTGTAGCCTTTTCTTGGTATATGCCTTGAATAGCAACCAGACCAGTCAGGAACATCAAGCACAGACGCTCATTGTCAACTGGAAACAGGAATCAATGCACTCTGCTTTCTCTCTTACCATGGCAAAATATAAGCACAAATTCCGAGCTGGCACCTATGAAGCAATTATTAGTCTTTCTGGTGATCAGCAGTCTCCAGGAAATAATGTCCCTGTGATCCTTCTCTCACCAGGAGCAAAAACAGATGCACTAATCCCAAGATGGCTACTGAGAGGCAGAATGTGTGCTCTCTGATAATTGGTGGTCTTGGAGTAGATGTTGCAGATTTTAAAGGTTGGATGGAAAAATGGATTAATATCCTAAGAGCTGCATTGTGCACTAAGCAGTTAGATATGAAAGTGGGGTAACTTAAGCTTTAGCTAAGTGGAGAGCCACTAATTTTAAAAGAGCAAGATAGATTAGAAGGGAGTGGGCACTTTGTATTCTGGTTTTATGGAATACAGTGGGCTGGCCAATAAATTTAAAGAGCCGAAAGAGAGTGATGTCACAAAATTATAATTCTGTGCTTACTCACAACAGCCAATGAAAGGGGAGAGGGAAGAAGATATGGGGTCAAAGTAACATAAGGAGCAGGCAACTAGAAAGACAGAAACACAGCAGTACCAGGGGGGACTTATTTTTTGTGTGACTCACAACAGTCACATCTATGGTCGCTTTCTTAGTTTAAGTATGCAATTTAAAACATAATATAAGTAAAACCCTCCACTGAAAAGGGGCTTTTTCAGCTCAGTGGACAATCTCAGTAAACAAATGTAAAATAAAACTAAGTGTAAATAAAATGTAAAACACAGTGTAAGGAAAACAAATCACAATATACAAAATAGAAAAAGCCAATAAAGGAGTACAAACCTCAAACCTCAATTAAACCTCAAAATGCACTCACTCGAGGCACTCCTTAAAATGGAGATAATCGACATCTGTGCAGTGACAGAGACCTGGTTCAAAGCTCCAGAGAGCACCCCTGCATTACCAGGCTATAATCTATACCACACCTTTCGGCCACCTAACCCAGAAAGAAGCACTAAAGGTGGAGGTGTGTCCATATTTATTAAGGATATCCCCACCTCCAGGCTAGTTGCACAGCATAATGCATCCGAGATTATCCAAGTGCAACTAACTCTGGGCAAGACCGCAATCCAAACTGTAGCTTGCTACAGACCCCCAACCATGCCCCAGGATTCCCACTCCTTATTTCTTGATACACTGGAAAGTATTAGGGTACAACCCAACACCTTAATGATGAGCGATTTCAATTACCCCACCATTAACTGGGAAAACTACTCGTGTACCAACTCTTTTGCTCAACGTTTTCTGGAATTCATAAATCCCAATGCCTTGGATCAACTTATTCACACCCCCCACCAGGGGCAGCAATATCCTAGACCTGGTCATTACCAACATGGGCAACCAGTGTTCCACACCAGAGGTCAATTCCTCGGTCAGATCCAACCACAAGCTAATCACCCTAGAAATCCACATCCCGCCCCACCCCCAATTAGGGAAACCACCATAAAAAACTTCTCCAAAGCCAACCTCACACTTCTTAAGACAGAAGTGGCAAACTTCATGACACCCATGCAGACAGACAATAGAGGTACGACTGCTAAATCCTGCACAAATGCACTTTATAATCACTTACACAAGTGCATGGACCATGCTTTCCCTAATAGAACCAAGATGCTAAACTCCAAAAAAAGGAAGCCAATCCGGTGGTCCTCTGCCATAAACAAACTCTACAACAGAAGAAAGAAACTGTTGCAAAAAATAGTAAAATTCCGTGACTGGAGGAACTCTCTGGTCAACCTCAGTAAGAAGGTGAGATCCCTCATAAAATCCTCCAAAGCTAGTTACGAAAACAAAATTGCCACTGACTCTAAAGACAACCATAAAGCATTCTATAGCTATGTCAAGAATCTCAATGGCAACACTCAGATCTGCTCTGAGTTACAGCACAATGGCACTAAACATACAGAACCAACTGATATTGCCAACATCCTGGCAGATAGGTTCAGTGCTAACTTTAACTCCCACTCACCCCCTAGAGGGCCCATCTCTATACTGGAAGAATGCAAAGTTCCTGTAATCATGGCTGCACAGGTAAAAAACACACTCTCCAAAGCCAAGAACACAGCATCCATGGGACCTGACAATATCCCAGGCTGCATTCTACATGAACTACAGAATGAACTGGCACCCTACCTAAGTACCATGTTCAATCATAGCCTCATCTCAGGCTTTGTGCCCACTGAATGGCGCACCATGATGGTTATCCCACTCCAAAAAGGGGGAGCCACAATGGACCCTGGGAACTACCACCCCATTAGCCTGACGAGCCTGGTCTGCAAGGCCATGGAACCGATCATCATGGAACCCATAAACAAAGACATTGGTAATCTCCAAACTCTGGACCCTACCCAGTTCGGGTTTGTAAAAGGCAGATCATGTCTCCTAAACCTGACTGACTTCTTTGAAGCAGTCATCAAAGCCATAGATGAGGGTAATGTGGTTCACACAGCTTATCTAGATCTCGCCAAGGCTTTCGACACCATCCCCCACTCTGGAATTATAGATAAGCTCACTAAACTAGGTATAAATCCCTATGTCACAAGATGGGTTGTCAACTTGCTCAAAGACAGAACCTACACTGTGAAAGTAGCAGACTCCAAATCCGACTTCAGACCAGTGACAAGTGGAGTACCACAGAGTTCAGTCCTGGGTCCTATCCTGTTTGGTATCTACTGCTCTGAAGTACAGGCTAACACAGAAGGTCTTTGGCTAACAAAGTTTGCAGATGACTGCAAACTAGGAGCCATTATCGAAACTCCTAATGATTTGGACATACTTCAAAAGGGCCTCACTGAGACAGATGCCTGGTGTCAAAGCCATGGCCTGAAGCTCAATGCCAAAAAGTGTATTGTCATCCCCTTTGGTAAAAACTCTGTACCCATGAACTACCTCATAAGTGGTAGTCCACTTAATGCCGGAAGTGTGATAAGAGACCTTGGGACACAGGTGGACAGTAATCTCTCCTTTGATAATCACATCGCCACAGTGGTCAGGAAATCCTTCTACATGGCTCACCTCATCACAAAAGGTTTCTCATCCAGAAAAAAAGAGGTTATTGTTCCCCTCTACTCATCACTCATTAGACCAATTATAGAGTACAACGCCCCTTTTGGTATGTACCTCACAAGACATCTACAACCACTGGAAAGGCTACAGAAATATCTCACAAAGAGGATTACTGGCTTCAAACAGATGCCCTACGCAGACCATCTAAAAAAACTCCAGGTTTACTCTGTCACATATCGCCTACTCAGAGGCACTCTCTGCCTAGCATACAAAGTTATGTCAAACCCAGAGCTGTTGGACATGCTCCACTTAAAGAAATCCCAATCCCTCTGAACTACATGCTGTAGGGACCTAAACCTTGTCACCACAATAAACTGAACATGCTGGAGGGATAGATTCCTGTCCCAGAGACTTCCCATACTCTGGAACAGACTACCTATCTATGTTAAACAGAGCACCTCATTAGCACTCTTCAAGAAAAATCTTGATGATTGGATGGGAAATAGGAAATTCACCGCAGCGATCACTTCTGTGGCTCTGCTGGATAGGGGCACAGGAAAATAATTTTCTTGGGTGGCAAAAGCCAGGGTATCTTTTTGGCTAGGCTTATATAGGCCCTAGGGCTAATAGCCTAGTAACTACCTATGAACCTATGAACCTACCTATGAACCTATGAACAAAATACATGAAAGTAAAAGCAAGCTTAGCTTTTCCTCACAGCAAGTTGTAGAAGATTCTGGGTGAGCTTTTCCAGTACAGGATAAAGAAGTACCAACTGGGATCCCAGTTCACAGAGCTTCAAACACGTCCACTACCGGATGGTTTTGCAGTGGAGGACCCCAATGTTGATGGGGTAGGGACCTGTGTTGGCATGGTTGTCTGCACCAACGGGGATAGCATTTCTTCTGCATGCTGAAGAAAAGCTTCAACTGGCTAAATTTTCATGTCCAGTACTCTACCAGTATATTCTCAACCAAATGCCGAAGCCTCCTTCTGTGAGGCTTGCTAGGGTGCCATGTGCCTGCGTGCCTACAGGACTGGTGACTCCACTTCAGCCCTGCCAGGACATTCCAGGATGAGCAGAGAGTGATCTGTCCATAGCTGGGAGGTACATGCCTGGTCTGGTCCTGAGGGATTTGAACCTGTATAAAAAGTAAAAAATGGCAGAGAAGCAAAACATCAAAGAAGAAAGAAATGCATTAGCAAAAGAAGAAAAAAAAGAGAAAAGGGGTGTCCCAAGACAAAACACAGAACCACAATAAATCCACACAATACTGTTTTGATGCAATTTAACAACAATGAAAAACAAATCTTTATTGAAGTAAAACTTGTGTATAGGAAGTGCTTATGCTTAAGATTGGGGGTGGTGATTTCAAAATGTGCTTCTGTATTTGGGAAGTGCTTATACATATTTGTGATGAATTGAAATGGCAATGGATTTTTTTCTTTTTAAAGGACTGTATGTTTAAATTATGCTTAAATTATGTACTTTCAGTACACACTGTACATTGCCTCCCCCAAAAAAGAAAGAAATTACCAATTATTGCAGTTAGTCGAGTTAACAAATCATATTATAAAACATTTCTTTTGATCAGTTGAGTCGTTAGTGGCATTTTTTTCAGCTGTGAAGTTATAACAAGACTTTAACTAATCTAAAAGGGAGGCGAAAGCCAAACACACTCTGGCTAGGCTTATAAATGCCCTAGGGCAGATAGCCTAGTATCAACCTATGAACCTATGAAGAGGAGTACTACAGAAATCTGTAAAGCATTGATTTATCAATTATCCTGCAACCATAACTGTTATATAATAATTTGTATTATGCACTTTTAAAAAGGAAATATCTTTTTGACACTTTGCACTTACCAGAAAACTCAACTAGGAGATGCATTTTTCTCTTCTCTTGTTGGCTGTTAAATGTTTTTCCAACTCAGCTGTCAGTGAAAGAGAAGGATAGTCCTGTTTATCTCCATTTGAAATTATTCTACATATAAACATAAATATGCCTTACCTTGTAGCTAAACATTGTTTTTCTTTGCCTTTCTCAGTTTACCTTTTATATGTGTACACGTGTGAATTCCATTCCATTCCATTGAATTTTGTAGGACAAATGAGTGATATGAAATGAGTCTTGAGTTTTGTTTTAAAAATTCATTAGCAGCTAGAAATATTTATGAACAAACAACTAAGTTAAGAAATTTTTAGTTATATTTATGTATCTCTCAGAAAACTATCTTAATGTAATATTTCTCTGTTACAACTTTTTCCCTGCAATGGTAAACGGTTATAAATCTGTGACTGCAACTTTTATTTCATACCTTTATTTTATGCAGTGAGCATTTCTGATACTTGAACAGAGGTAAAAGATGTACATAGTTACCAATACTGATTAGTATTTTAATAGTCTTAACTGACATGTCTGTTTATTTTTGCAGCCTAACACAGAACCAGTTCATAGGTTCATAGGTAGGTACTAGGCTATCGGTCCGAGGGCCTAAGTAAGCCTAGCCAACAAGGTTCCATGGTTTATGCCACCCAAGAAAGTTAATTTCCTGTGCCCCTGTTGAGCAGAGCCACAGAAGTGATCACCGGGGTGTATTTTCTATTTACCATCCACTCATCAAGATTTTTCTTGAAGAATGCGAATGAGGAACTTTGCTTGACATAGATGGGTAGCTTGTTCCAGAGTATAGGGAGTCTCTGGAACAGGAATCTATCCCTCCAGCATGTCCTGTTTATTGTGGTGACAAGGTTTAGCTTGGAGAGACTGGGATTTCTTTATGTGTACTAAGAAATGTATAAAACAAACAAGTAATAATGCTCTATAGCACAGTAGGAACAAGCCCAAAATGCAACCAAATAGTAGTAGTCCTGATAATTTAATGAATTGCTTTTCATTATGATAGATACAATAACTTCCTCAGATAACATTAAATTCATTCATCCACATTTAAATTACATATTCAAAAACCATGTGACAAAAATAAACCAACCAGCAAGATGGATATTCAACAAAGCTATGCCATTAAGTTTCCTACCATATAACGTTGAAGAGATACTCTGAATTAAAAAATCTTGTCTGTCATATACTTCAATGTTGAAAACCTTTTAAGATAAATTTATAACAACACATAGTTGCATACTCACAAACTTAAAAGTATTGTTTAAACTTCAATTCTGTGAATTAAAGTAATACTAACATATGCCTATAATTCTGAAGAACATTGTTGTTTAATGTTCTATATATTTTTACCTGTTCAAGCTTTTAAGGTTTAACAGGCACAAGATATTACATGCTTCATTTAGTCCTGGGTTATGAAATGCATTTAAAATTAACTGCCAATATAACTCAAGCTCTTCTAAATGAAATGCAGTAGGGCCACCTCTTACATCTATTTGTACCTGATCAATTGCTTTAAAAGTAAATGTGTGCCCTCCAGTCATTTGGGAATGTCTTGCCAAGGCATTGTCTATTTTGTTCCTATCAATGGCATACACGTTTGTATATTCTGTCACGCAATCTACATTCTGTTTTACCTACATAGAATACTGTGCAGAATTTACACTTAGCTATATACACTACAAATCTAGAATTACACGTCAATTTAAAATTAAGTTGATATTTCTTGTCATCAATGGTAAATGCCCTTCCTGAATCAATCAGTTCACAAAATCTACACATACCACAAGGTGGCTTACCAGCTTTCCTATTTGCACCCCTAAAGTGTTTACTTTTTAACATATCCTTGAGGTTACATCCTCTTCTAAACACAATTTTAGGCGAAGAGCCCAATTTTCCTACCAACAATTTATCATTAACTATTAATTCCCAATTTTTATAAATAATATGGGAAACTGCTGAATTATCCAAATTAAAGGTAGCAATAAAACTAGACTTGTAACTAAGTGAGGTGCACGTTTGAGTCAATGTTATGTTTTGTGCAGACATTACATTCGTTGTATTAATAGGTGCATCCTGAAGCTTTAAATCACAACTCCCTTTATATAAAATAGGGGAAATCACTTTATTTTCTTTCTTGTATTGTACTTCCTCCACTAAAGCATTGATTAAATCAATCAGATAGCCTCGTGTCTGGAACATATTACTTAAAGATGTACATTCAGTTATAAAATCAGACTCAAGGGACACTATTCTCGCTGCTCTTCTTAGTTGTCCCTTAAGAATAGAGTGCTTCTGTGAAAAAAGGATGACCGCTTGAAAAGTGCAAAAAAGAGTTGCAATACGTCTTTTTTCTAAAGATGTTAGAAACCAGTCTAGAGTTAACCACATCTTTAGTTAACTTAATATCTAAATAATCTATCGAGTCAATGCTGTAGTTAAAGGTAAACTCAAGAAATTCCATTGTACTATTTAAATAGTCAACAAAGGCACTTGCTTGTACGAAATCCCCTCAGAAGACTATAAATATGTCATCCAAAAAACGGGTGTAATATTCTAGGTTCGCCATGTGTGATGGATTGTTGAAAATAAATTCTCTCTCCCAGTAAGCCAGAACCAAATTGGCCAAACTGGCACCACATGGCGAACCCATAGCTACACCCGTCTTTTGTAAATAAAATTCTTGATCAAACGTAAAATAGTTGTTGGTAAGAATAATGTCAAGCAGTTCTTCTACTAATTGGATTTCTTGCTCAGGTGCCCCCTTAGATTTCAACATTAAACTCACCCATTCAATGCTCTCTTCATGTGGAATAGAGGTGTAAAGATCCTTGACATCAATTGTTAAAGAATTGTTGTTATTACTAAATTCAAAGTTATTCATGTTGTCTAAAAATGTCCAAGACTCTTTACATACTTGAGACTCAAACTGAAGGTATTTTTGTAATATAGTATCAACAACCTTAACACTAGGTTAAGTAATTGACCCTCTGCTATCAATAAGAGGTCTCATTGGTGGATTTTGGACATTTTTATGTACCTTAGGTATACCAAACATAACTGAAATCTTTGGGAAGGACACCATTATATAATTATATGTATTAATATCTATTTTAGCCTCTATAAACAAATAGTTAAGGTAATACGATTTTGAGCTATATTCAGCTCATTAAGAGAAACTTTAATATAAGCATCACTGTCTAATAATGACTTCATTCTGTTATTATAATCAACCTGATCGAAAATGGCTAACCCTCCTCCTTATCAGGTTTAATCACTCTAACATTCAATGATCTCAAGTCATGGAATGCTGACATTTCATCATAAGTGACATTTCTCTTAACAAACCTATTATTAAAATGTGATATATGTCTTAAATCTAATTCACGTATATTTTCAAAAATATTCAATACAACACAGACAGGGACTAAAGGTGGAGGTGTCTTGATTTACATCAAAAATAAATATACCTCAAGGCTGGTCAGAGAGGACATACACTTGAGCTTCTCCATGTTCAAATAACAATAGGAAGAATCCAATACCACTTCCTTGCAAGCTACACATCCCCATCTGTGAACCAGGAAACCCATAACATGTAAATAAACTTACTGGAAACACGCACCATCTAACCCAATACCATATTCATGGATAACTTTAATTACCCGACTATCAACTGGGAATTCTGTATGACACCAAACGTACAGGCACAGAGATTCCTGGTTTTTGCATACACAAACTCCCTGGACCAAATTGTCAATACACCAACCAAGGGCGCAACTATACTGGATCTGGTCCTCACTAATATGGGAGATTGCTGCATAAGCCCAAGTATAATGCCTTCTATTTCCTGTGAGTTACCTAATAGCGCAGTCAAATTAAGCTTTCTAACAAAGCATTTCAGATCCGTAATAGTCCTAGCTAAGTTGACATGCCTGCTAGGAACAAACGTATTACCTTTAGATAGTAACTCCACTACTGCTGGGTCAACCACAATACGTGAATAATTAAAAACATTAAAGTCACCAGCAGAATTAGATAAAACATTAAAAGTCAATTTTGAACTGTCCACTAATGCTTGCACTTGTTGCATTGTCCGTTCCTTGATTTCTGAAACTTTTTCTGTTTTGAAACATTCCCCATTTGGTTGCCATTGTGAAAATTTTGATTGTTGTTACTATTACGTGTTGAAATGTTGGCACTATTGTTCAAATTGCGAGTACGTTCGCTACGTCTTGGCATGTCAGTATTTACAGAAGTTTGGTCATTAGAGTCATGAGAGACATTATCCTTATTAGAGTCATTATAAACTTCAGGCCTATGTCCATTTGGTGACCATACTTGTGACAGCGATGGTCAAGGATAAGCTGCGCCGTCATCGTATGCTGACCTGTCCCATTTTAGTTTTTTAATTTTGTTGCTTTTAAGTCTCTCAGTGAGCTGGACAGTACTAGAAAAAATTCTAGCATAGTCATATTTATATCTTACAAATTCACAGTCACTTTTAATCTCATTGTCCAAAACCGACACCTCAGCTGTTAAAGTCTCAATAAAAGATGAATAATGTTTAACCATCACGTTCATTAAATCAAACCCTTGCTTATCGAATAACCTGATAAGCTCTAAATGAAAGTCAGAGTCAGGAATGAGACCCGTAGGGTATTGAAATGAACGCAAACCTTTAGGAACTATGCGTTGTTGTAAGCACTTGTTGAAGTACACTATTTTCAACTGCAACTTTTTTAATTTCAAAAGTTTGTGGTCAAATAATTTTAGCTTGTCAGCTAGTAAAGTAGCACTGACCTGTGCATTTAGAGTGTTGTCAGCCGGTTGCCCCTGTGTTGACGCGAGTCCAGTTTGTAACTTCATATTGTTGTTAATCCACTTGGTGTACTTAGCTAAACTCTACTTTAGGTGTAGCATGTCCAACAACTCTGGGTTTAACATAGCTTTATATGTTAGGCAGAGATCTCCTTGGAATAGGCGATATGCTACAGAGTAAAGCTGGAGTTTTTTGAGATGGTCAGTGTAGGACATCTGTTTGAGATCAGTAATACTGTTTGTGAGGAACTTCTGTGGCCTTTCCATCTGCTGCAGAGGACTTGTGAAGTACATTCCAAAAGGGGTGTTGTACTCTATAATGGGTCTAATGAGTGCCAAGCAGAGGGGAACAATGACCTCTTTTTTCCTGGATGAGAACCCCTTTGTGATGAGGTGCGCCACATAGAAAGATTTCCTGACTACTGTGGTGATGTGATCATGAAAGGAGAGACTACTGTCCACCTAGGTCCCAAGGTCTCTTATCACACATTCAGCATTAAGTAGACTGCCTTTTATGTGGTAGTTCATGGATACAGAGTTTTTACCAAAGGGGATGACAATGCATTTTTTGGTATTGAGCTTGAGGCCATGCCTCTGACACCAGGCATCTGTCTCAGTGAGACTCTTCTGTAGGATGTCCACATCATTTGGGGACTCGACTATGGCTCCTAGTTTTCAGTCATCTGCGAACTTCATTAGACAGAGGCCTTCTGTGTTAGCCTGTACTTCAGAGAAGTAAATACCAAACAGGAGAGGTCCCAAGACTGAACCCTGTGTTACTCCACTTGTCACTGGTTTGAAGTCAGATTTGGAGTCTGCAACTTTCACTATGTGGGTTCTGTCAGTGAGCCAGTTGGCAGCCCATCTTGTGAGGTAGGGATTTATACCTAGTTTAGTGAGCCAGTTGGCAACCCATCTTGTAACGTAGGGATTTATACCTAGTTTAGTATTGTCTTTCTTCAAAAGATGGATTTCTGATTACAGAAATGCCACTAATTTCTTACGCATTTCATAGTATCAGTACAAGTAAATATTTTCAAGTAAAGACATCTGAGTCTGGAAGTACATGTAGTTATGCAATTTTTAACCCACTTTTTTGATATATATGTATATATTTATATTTTATATATGTATATATATATATATATATATATATATATATATATGGGTCTATATGACAGTTCATATGGTCGACTGTTTATTTGGTCGACAGTTCATTTGATCGACAAGCATTTGCCCCCTTCCCCAATGTTGTGTGACCCTGGAGTTGTTATATATAGTTAGGGGGTGTGGGGCACAGACCCCCACATTGGGAGGTGTTGGGGCGAAGCCCCCCACCTAAAATGCTTGTCGATCAAATGAACTGTCGACCAAATAAACAGCCGACCATATGAACTGTCGACCAAGTCATATAGACCCATATATATATATATATATATATATATATATATATATATATATATATATATATGGCTTCCCTACGTTAGACCAACAGTACACAACACCGACACCCACAACACCAACACCACAAGAACGAAACCGTAAAAACACGAAAGTGCACATGCCTGATAAACCACAATACTGACAGTTAACAAAACAAAATGTTCGCTGTTCCACACAACACACACACAACACAAGCACACCAACAACCTAAAAACCTGCACTACACCTTACACACAACTATCTATGCACTAACCTTAACCCAAAACCTAACCCTAAGGTCCGTCATTATCGCACACTTACCATACACGCGCCCTTACTCTAACTCCCTTAATTCACCCCTAACCCTCAAGTCCCTCACTATCGCACACTTACCTTACCCGCACCCTAACCCTAACTCACTTAATCCACCCCTATCAAGTCCCTCACTATCGCACACTTACCTTACACGCACCCTAACACTAAATCCCTCACTTTCGCACACACACCTTACCTGCACCCTAACCCTAAATCCCTCACTATCGTACACTTACTTTACATGCACCTTAACCCTAAATCCCTCACTATCGCACACTTATTGAGTCACTTTACATGTTTTCCATGTCGGTGTTTTCGCTGTTGGGATTACGAGTTGTCAGTTAGCTGCTCCGTCGGTCTTCTGGCGTCGGTGATGTGATTGTCAATCTTCCGAGCTTTCGGTCTAACGTAGGGAACCTATATATATATATATATATATATAGGTATATATGAATTAAGAAATAATTTTACATACTGTAAACTCCGGCCTTCTCACCATAACCTGGTGAACCTATTCAGCCAGCTAGTTATTATTATGCTTCTGCAAATCATCCGATGGCACTGCTGACTGGAGTGGGTTATAGCTGTCAGGGTTGACAGGTAGTCAACCAACTCCTGCTAGATATCATTTTTTTTCTTCCATGTACTCTGACCCGTGCACACCTGGATCTTCTCCAGGTATGAGTCATGCAAAAGGTAAAACATTATTAAGGTCTCTTTCTCAGTCCAGCTAGAAGCAAACCTCTTGCCTTCATAGCTACTGCCGTCATTCGAACAGCCAGAACCAGAATGAGGAAAGTAACATGAGGGATATATTAAGCAAGATTAGAACCACACCCTGTTGCATGTGACATCACATTGACCAAACCCCTTTTTTTGCTAGCATGCCTACTACAGCAGGTATTGATACTATTGGCAAGTCTGGTGTAACCTAAACTTTATTGTCACATATTGATATTTCTTAAAGGAAAACATTTAACTATCCCATCCATGTGAAATAAATTATTTTTAAATATATGCATAATAACTGTCATCGTTAATGTTTGTGTCATGCCATGAAGTGACACTTTTTTTTCTGTTTTGTTACACAAGTATGGGAAAAATAAAATGTCAACAGTAATGTTAAAAATGATTTTTATGACTTAGTGATATGTATCCCATGTTAGGGTGAGACATACAGTATTCAATGGGCAGGGATTAGCCACCATATTCCTTTCGACCTGACATTTAGAGGACTTCATTTTGAACTTTACAGCTATATTTTCATTCTGGCTCATTTAGGGCAATCCACAGACCACAGTGGACAGCTTGGAAGTGCTGTGGAGTTCATAATACTCCACAGTGCATGCATGTCTCCTTGAAATATGTTCATGTACTGTGGGACATGCATTCAGAATCGATGAAATGTCAAAATACACAGATATGCCTTAAAATACATTTGTGTAATACTGCGATTCAAAGAAACACATATACATTTGCCTAATTTTCATAACAAACGTAAATCTGGCTGATTTTATGCCAACAGGTTGAGTTTTGCCATATTGATTTACAAATAGCTGAGCTAGGTGACAAGTGTCTTTGGATACTGCAGACATCTCAAAGTAAGAAAAACTTTATAAAATAGCTGTTATTTCTCAAGAGACACTTTAACAGTTACTGTAACATTGATTTAAAGCACTCTTTCAATGCAATTTGATTTGTAGTGTGGATGTATTAATGCCATTGCGTAACTAGTAATTTTTGACCATAGTGTGCATGTGTTAATGCTATTGCATAAGTAGTAATTTTGGACCATAATGTGCATGTATTAATACCATTGCATAATTGTTAATTTTGGACCAGTTGTTGAAGTTGCCTGACATCTGCAGTACATTGTAATTTTAATAATTGATCATTAGATCATTAAAGAAGTTAGTGTAATGTAGTGATTGTGCACACATGGAAAATTCTTATTATACTTGAAAAATTAAAGTATGCAAGGACAGAAATAGAAATATGTGATAAATGTGATGTTCTGCTACTGACAGTGAGGGGAAACTACCTGATAATGGCAGATAGTAGTGCAGGCTGGTTTTGGTGTAACTGCTGTCATTATTGAATAAACTGTAGTCGTGTAGTTTAGATAACATTTTTTTTGCTTATTTATTTATATCTGTGGATGGCAGAAATAGCAGGCTTCTGGTTTCTACTTTAACAGCTGATACCATCAGAACAGCACTGTGACAAATGTCTGACTGCACCCTTTTTTCTACTTTTGCTAGTACTGATGGAGAATAAGGTATCGAGGCGTAGATGTGCTAACTTTAGCAGTGAGGAAAGCTGCGCACTCATGGCACCACTTAGCACATATGACAAACTGCTGTTTGGTAAATGAGGACCCCCGACAAGCCAAGAGAAACAATGCATAAAGCTAAATAGTTCTTGAAATCAGTACTTTTCTTTCACTGGCAAAGTGCAAGAAAAGGACAAAATATCTGGTAGCATGTTCTGGAAGCAAGGCCAAGCAGAATGCAGTTTCCTGTACCACTATGGGGGTGATGGTGGTGGTGGTGGGGTTCCAAATGTTATTAACTTAACACAAGATAATGAATACTTTCTGTCCATCCATGGGGATGACTATGATACAGAAGATGGTGCAACTGGAATAATTAGAGGTAGTGTGGCCTCTATTCCATAATACCAAAGTCTGCAGCAGCATTTATATTCATCGGTTCCTGATGGATGGTTTAAAATGTACACCTCTTATACTTAAAACTGTATGATGACAAAGACTGTTGTAATTAAACATGTCAAAAGTCATTATTATTTTAGGTGAGCCGTGTATATCAGCAAGTAAATGAAGGCAGAGTACATGGTAAATGTCCCAATCACCCCCTTGTAAGCATACTGTGCCATTTGCTGTTACATTGTTATTAATGTTTTGTAATAATTTGTTTTACAGAGTCAACATCAGAAACAAACAGTTCAACTGTACCAATAAATGTGGATGAATTCAACAGCAGAATGGGTGTTTCTGATGATGATAACACCAGCCTGAGGGAAGTGGCAGGAAGTCTCCAAGTTTAATGGCAAGTTCTCTCACCTCAGAACACATTAGTAATTCTACAGAAAGTGACGCTGCATCACAAAGTCAAACACAGGCTGATGTTCCACTCACACTTGTACAGCAGAAACAACCCTGCATCTCTACATCTGTATCTGCAAACACAGAAGAACACTATGATGGCAGACATTCTGAAGTCACATTGTCCATGATGACAACATTAAAAAGACGTGTCAGACACAGGAATTATTTACAACTACCCTGCAAACACATAAAGCACTTCCTGCCCAACAAGAAATGTGCCATGACATTATTATGGGTCAAAGTACTGCAACAGACAGTCAGCTAGAAGCAGTCAAAATCTATAGTTTATGTGGGATGATTTTCAACACTAGTTTGAATTGGCACAGAGCAGGAATAAAGCCATGGTGTCACTGATGCATAATATGGTGACACTTCAAACATGAGTTGCAGCCTCCATTTGTACACTGTTTAGGACATACCAGAGTCAAGCTGGACTCAGTCCTATGAGGGGCAGGGAACGGGGTACTGTCCCGACACGTGGCAAGAAATGACATGATACTAGCACTTGTTCTCAAGGCAGTAATGTGATTACTCACAGTGAGCAATCACAACACACTTCTCACAGGCCATGTTAATGGTTATCTACACCTAGGAGAACCTCACGTTTGAGGTCATGATTACAGTCACACAGCAGTGTCAGGTCATTGACAGCAGGAACACCTTCCTTCAGTAGACCACACCACTGGTCTAACTCACCTTACAGTTCCCAGGGTAGCCCATCCTCCAAATCAGTTGCATCATCAGTGGGTATATTAATAGGAGATGTGTATGACTCATCTGATATGGAACTAATATGAATTACTTTCACTGACACAGCTTTCTGTTTAGCAGTAATGATGTTTGTCGGGGGTTGTATTTATATTCAGTTATTCCCTTTACAGCTATTATTTACACCATACTCTGAATCTGAATCATTCACAGAACTTCATATTCAATTGTAAACTGGATTGCGGGGAGAGGGGAAGTCTGTGTACATCTGTGAGGTACGTGAATAAACAATGGACAAAAGACAATGAAACATGGATTATCATTCCTTCTGGTTGCAGTCGAATAAGAAATGTCAAATAAGAAATCGTAGTAATAATGAGCAAACATTTTTTAGGTCCAATACATCATAAAGAAATGTCACATTAAAATAAGCATCCTGCTGTGTAAACTTAACTGCTGCCACTACACCCTCCTGACTGCACAAATGACAGTTACTATAACAGAATTTATTTTGTATGACACTCAAAAGCAATCTGATGTGCAGTAGAACAGAATACAATAAACAGAAATCATAGGATCATAGGAACATAGGAGGTTACTAGACTAATGGCTATGGGGCCCTTACAAGCCTAGCTAAGAGTCTGTACCAGGACAGATCCCTGGGGAACACCACTAGTGACAGGTCTGCTGTCGGAGGTGGCGGCACCTATTTTGACCTTGTGGGTCCTATCGGTGAGCCAGTTGGCCATCCGTCTAATGAGATAGGGATTTATGCTAAGTTGCATTAGCTTTTTGATGATGCCCAAGTGAGGGATTGTGTCAAAGGTCTTGGTCAAGTCAAGCTAAGCTGTATGTACTGACTTTCCCTCATCCAGGGCCTTAGTGACAGTCTCAAAGAAGTCGACTAGGTTCAACAAGCAAGATCTGCCCCTGACAAATCTCAATTGGGTGGGGTCAAGTGCTTAGAGATTGCCTATGTCCTTGTTTATGGGATCCATAATAATACACTCCATGACTTTACAGATCAGACTTGTCAAGCTAATGGGGTGATAGTTCCCCGGGTCAGTAGTAGCACCACCTTTGTGTAAGGGTATGAGAATGGCATATATAACTGAATATTTCATTTTTTCCAGTACTGCTTTTGAATAAATAATTAAAACAAAACTTATTCAGTACAGCAGGTACACTTGTAGATTTTTTTTATTGATTCAACACCTTCCAGCATCAATGAACAGGAATCAGTGAGCAGTCAGGCAAACAGGTAGTAACACAAAACTATTTTAAGATGAAAGAAAATGTCTGATGATCAGTGACAGCAGATTGTGCACCACATAGCATTGCCCACAAATATCACCGCATGGCTCAATTATACTCTGTGTTTTTTACAATGAAAAGGAAACACTAACCTGAATGTCCTTGTCCAGAGTTCTGTTCTACATAAGACTCTTAACTTGTGCAGCCACCTGCTGTGCATGAGCCTTCCTCATGGAGTCACTTACTACTGATGCCAACTGGTTATCATTAACCAAAGTGGGACTACAACTGGGAGCTCCAGTGACAGCATATGTCACTTCACTACCAGACAGGTGCATGATCATGTTATGCAGAATGCAATAGGCAGTAAGCATCCTGCATGCATTAGCTGAGTCATACTGAAGGGCATGCAGGCACCTGAAATGGCTCTTCAGGAGGCAAAACACCCTCATATATATATATATATATATATATATATATATATATATATATATATATATATATATATATATATATATATATATATATATATATATATATATATATATATATATATGTCCTCTGCAGCTCCAGAAGAGTTTCTCACTGTTGTCATGAGCCATGGATCTAGTGGCTATCTGACATCCCCTTTAAAAAAATGAGGCAGAGAGAGAGGGGATGGTTGGAAAAACAGGAAAATAAACATTAATATACAACAGTAAAGCTTAATATAAATGATTACATAACAAAATGAAAAAACAAACAAACAAAATTCACTTACCAACAAGATGACCACCAGGCAACCTAGCATATAGGAAGAGGTGGTAGAGTGAACTAGTGTGCCAGATATGGGAATCACATGCACTGTCAGGATGTTGGGCAGAGGCATTCGTGATGCACCCCCATGCATTGAACACTGCTTGGTAACTGATGGAATGATAGCCCTACCTGTTGTGGTACTGCTTACCCTGTTGATTAGGAAGGGCTGTAATTGCAACAGGGGAGCAATGTATTGCACCAAGTACCGCAGGGATATGTGCCAACCTATAAAAGGCACACATAGTCCTGGCTTTGGTGATCATGGGAAATTGATGTACTCCACAGGTGTCAAGAGTATATCCAGGAACTGTTTTAGTATCCTTGAGGCAGAAGCCTGTGAGATTGTCAACATGTCCCCAGTCATCCTCTGGAATGTTAAGTATAGTGAGGGCTATACATACTTTGGAGTCCACAGGAATGGGAAGTCCACACATTCCTCCACTGCCCCTATGGGTTCTAACATGCTCATTAAGACCCTTATAATATCCCTGCCCATTTTAAACCTATCAAGGATTTCTTAATTATCAAAGGTTATAATCAGTAATCCTTCGCTTACCTCGGTAATCCTTCACTTACCTCAGCCAAGACAGCAACTCAAACCTAGAAATAGCAAAGCTTGCTAGAAGAGACAGCATTTTTCCCAATTGCAACTCTGATATATTTTGCAATGCTACTTTTTTTATAGTGCACCTGCGACCAGCAGGGAAAAGTATGAAAAACTGACTATGAATTGCAAAAAATGAGATATAGTCTTCATTAGCATATGAAGATTTACATCAGTATTCTTTTCCATTTCATTATCTGCCCACTACTACCTGTCACTAATGAAACTGCATTTATTTCACAGTGATTGGCTCTGTTTGGGATCTTTTCAATGCTTTGAGGACTAGCATATATTTTTAGTTTTCCATCAAAGTTTCTGTATCTACAGTGTGTGGTAATGACCACAAAATAAGCAATGAAAAATACCATTCAGGCTCCAAAATACTGTGCATTTAATTGATACTCAGTCACATACACAGACAAAGACTATGTACTAAAATCAAATAGTCCAAAGTTACACAAATATACACCACAAATACACAAACAATGACACATCACAGCAGGCATGCACCAACAAATGCAGACATAGAAATAACTTTTTGGGGGGCAAGCCCTTCTGTGCCTCTCCTGTAAGTTTCTATAAGCCAAACCTGAGATAAAACAATAACACAACAGCAGGGAAACAGCATATTCCAAGTTCCTACTGTTCCATGAACTCACACAATATTGAACTGACTCATTTCAGTCTACTAACCACAGTTTGAAATCTTCAACCTTTGATGGATTGGACAGCTTAAAACTTTGACAGGCTGTGCAGTTAATTCATTGAATCACACAGTCAAACATGAGTGTGTTTATTTGTATATCTGCTCTATATATGTTTTTGTTTCTTGTTAAGAGATGTACTTTATTTTCAAATGTGTCCCCCTCCATGCTTCCCTGATTGTACTGTGGTTCAAACAAGCACTGAATTTGTGACTGGGGACTCGGACAGGAAGCCTTCAAAATAGCAAGGGACACAGTCTTTGTGTACGGCCTAATAAGGTCTTGAAATGGTGTGACATCAACGTTTCTCGAAAGACTGTTTAAGATTATATAGCTATATCATTTTCCTCCACTTATCTTTCATTACAAACATTTTTCGGCAATCTGAGTTTTTATTAGGCTTCTTTTCTGTTATGGTAGAAAAACCTACAATGCATTTGCTAGAAATTTGGCCACATGAATTCTGAGTTTCATTGCAAAGCCGTAGTCCTCCACCTCATTACTACATTCACACATAAGGTTCGTAGGTAAGTACTAGGCTAGCTTTGAAATGTGCTTGTGGAACTGATACAGAGGGGATCATCCTCCGCATCAGAATGGATATCAACCTATTCAAATTGTCGACACTTAGACAGAAGACCATGGTGCTTAGGAAGTGACTAAAGGAGTTCCTGTTTGTGGATGATGCAGCTATTGTGGCTCACACTCAGCAAGAACATCAATCACTCATGACTCGCTTTGCAGATTCCTGTATGGAATTTGGCCTGATCACTTTAAAGAAGACCCAGGTGATGGGACAAATTGTGGACAATGAGCTCTCAAACATGGTGAGCTGGAAGTTGTCCATGAGTTCATGTACCTAGGCTCTACAATTTCTGACAACTTATTGCTTGATAGCGAGATCAACTATCACATTGCAAAAGCTGCCACAATGTTACAATGTTTTCCAGGCTGACAAAGAGACTATTGGCTAATAATAAGCTCACTGTGCACACCAAGGTGTCGGTTTACACAGCCTATGTTTGGAGCACATTATTGCATGCCAATGAAACATAGACTGTGCTCAGAACAGGAGCTGTGGCTGAATGTATTCCATATGCGCTACCTAAGACACATAATTGGTAACTCATTGTAGGACAAGATGCCCAACAGCATCATTCTTGGGAGGATGGGCACCACCTCAATGTTCACTGTCCTGAAACAGAGACTTATGCATTGGTTGGGTCATGTGTCAAACATGATGGATGACTGAATACCGAAAGACCTCCTTTTTGGAGAGGTGGTGTCTGGAAAGAGACTGAAACGGTAACCCAAACTGTACTACAAGAACAAATGAAAGCATGAACTCAGCACTCTCTCCATCGGCATGAACAACTGGTATTCTCTTGGCTCAGACAAGATTGCCTGGAAATGGGAAGTGAAGAAAGCTCTCACTATGTATGAAACCACCTTGGCAAGGAGAGCAGAGGATAAGAGAGACATCAGGAAGATCCATGCCCATGATACCAGACCAAATTGACCTACTGCTGCTCAGTGTGTGGAAAGGACTACCACCCATGGATTGGATTTGTACAGCCACAAAAGATGCTGCTCGAATCAGTCCAACAGAGGTGCAAACCCATGATACTGTAGGATGGAAGGATGCTTACTAGTCTAGCTGTCCTTACAGGCCATTTTAAGCCTAGCCAATTTCCCTTCAAAGGTTAAAACTAAAACCTGTACCTTGCATCTCTGAGGTAAACACCTTAATCATTTCACCAAATTCCAATC
>NC_056726.1:987740060-987877560 GCF_019279795.1 Protopterus annectens | reverse complement strand
TGTTTTAGTTTGTCTTGACTTCTGAAAAGTAAATACTGAACAGGAAAGGCCCTAGTTCTGAACCTTGTGGTATGGTCATGATCACTGGCCTCTTGCTAGTGGTCAGTTCACACACTTTGACAGTACATGTCCTGTCGGTGATGCATTTGGCTACCCACCTGGTGACATATGTGTTTATGTCCAGTTGAGACAGTTTTTTTGTAATACCTGAGTGTGGATTTGTGTCAAATCCCTTGCCAGGTCTAGTTAGGCAGGATGCACAGTCTTTCCCACATCCATGCCCTTAGTGACCTTCTTGAAGGAGTTAACCAGATTAGCAGACATGATATATCATTAAAGAATCAAAAATGGGTTGGGTACACAGTCGGAAGATTGCCTGCGTCCTCTTTGATAAGGTCCATTATAATTCCGTTGATTGTCTTAGAGATGAGGTGAGCCATACTTATGGGTCTATAATTCCTTGGGTCAGGTGATGGCCTTCCTTGTTTAGATGGATGACTGTTGCTGTACTCCCTTCTGACACAACATAGCCTGTCTGGAGGTGTGGTTATGTAGGGATCCAATTATGTCTGCTAGATCAAGTTTTCAGTTATTGAAAACGCAACCTGGGATGCTGTTAGGGCCCATTGATGCTGTGTTTTTAGCCTTAAATAGCACACAGATGAGCTTCTCTCTTGAGAAAATAAGCTGAGTAATGTTTGCATGCATACTTTGGGTGATGTCCAGCATGGACAGGAGGGGGGGTTGAAGTTTTATCCAAATCTGTCAGCTAGTACATTGTATATTTCCTAAAGAGGAATGTCTTACATGCTGCTCTAAAATTGTCTCCACAATGGCAGCTAATGGAACGTAAACCCATGCACAACCACACATGTTGACTGTAGTGAGTTTAGAGCCTCTATCCGCCTATATAGGGAACACAGTATTTATCACAAGAACCACAGCACAAGTCTTTCTTAGCATCAGATGTCACTTTATAGCAGATGACATCATCGGTGTCTGCTGAGAAGAAGATGTTAGGAGGAGGAGTGTCTCAGTTTTACTGTATTGTAGAACGCTTTATAGCAGATGACATCATGACTGTATGTTTGGAACAAGATGTTGGGAGGCCTGTATGAAATAGCTGTGTAGTCATGTACAACTGTAAAACATTTTTCTATTCCATGATATTTGATTTCTGACAGTAGGATGTAGACTCACTCTCAGATGACTACACACACAAGTTGACTGCATTGAGATTAGAACACCTATTTACCTATCCACAGGACATAGTACTTAATACAAGCATCATGGCACAAATCTGACTTTCATACTACCACATGACAAATTATAACAGATGAATCATTAGTGTGTGTTGAGAAGAAAATATTAGGAGAAATGTTGCACATGCTCTAAAGTTGTCTCTTCAATGACAGTTAAATGAACACACATGAGCACAAGTTGACTGCAAGCACCATGGCACAAATGTGCCTTTTTTCTCTGTTGCAGAGCACTTTATATCAGATGACATCATCAGTGCATGTTTGGAAGAAGATGTTGGGAGGCTTTTGTGAAATGGTTGTGTAGTCATGTATGACTGTAAAACTTTCTGTTCTCCATAATACTTGATTGCTGTCAATAGGATACAGACTCATGCTCTTCTGAATATGCACACACAGTTACACATGCAGATGCACACACAATTTGGCTGTTGTACTAACTGAACCCCTAACTAATTTTTCCCATCCGCAGAACACAGTATTTTTTTGCACCATCACGGAAGTCTGATTTTTCCTTCTTATAGTGGTCTTTATAGAGGATGACATCATCATTATATGATGTGGGTAGCATATACTGTTATAAGACTGGTGGACAAAATGTGGACTTTGGATTTTCTGTTTTCCTTGCATTAAGCAGATATGATTTAAATGACAACTTCTTAAACTATATGTAATAAGCTGTCATAAATGCATGTTGCAAAACTGAGACATAAATGCACCTGTTTCTCAATATGTTATGTACAG
The DNA here is from genome assembly GCF_019279795.1 of Protopterus annectens. NCBI lineage: Eukaryota > Metazoa > Chordata > Ceratodontiformes > Protopteridae > Protopterus > Protopterus annectens. The sequence continues at coordinate 987,875,557 of NC_056726.1, read as the reverse complement.
TACACATTTTCAGTCTCAGACACACACACACACACACACACACACACACACACACACACACACACACACACACACACACACACACACACACACACACACACATATTTTGTGAATAGCACAAATGCAAGTGTTGATGTACGTGTGTTCATACTGTAATGAATTGATGTCCGCAGTAAGACATGTATAAGACAATCTCAATGTCTAGATGATGTGCTGATGCAATTATGCTATTAATGTTCATGGTATTACTGATATATCCATTTTCAAGTGCATGGGTGCAGGGCATACATTAGTCTGAATAAATATGTCTTCAGTCAATAACAAGTGCCTTCGCTTTGGTTGTGTTTTTACAATGATTTTGATGGGTTGAAGAATACCTGGGTAAAAAACATGAGTAATACATATCAAACTTTACATAGTGTACTATCAAGAAACTTGTTTGCATAAACGATGGCAAAGTGTTTGCCATACAAAGTTCACATTTAATGAATATACCTTGAACATGAGAGGTAGTTATGCATATAACTTATGGGAGAAATAGTTGACAGATACTATAGTGTTCATACTGGAGTTTATATTGCAATTGTTGTGTCATAACTTTATGAGATCATTAACTATTGCTATTGCCTTTCCTTTTTTCACAGAGTTAAACAACAAGAAAATGCAGTTCTCTGCTTAAAGGGAAAAATAGTAAATATTTCTATTAGTTTACCTTCCTTCTTGCAAACACGTTAGGCAGCAAGGCATGTCTGTCAGCCCTTTGGATGGTAATGAGTTTAAAAAAGTACACCTGCTGTCTAGTTTTCCCTGTGGTAGCAGGTGTAAGAGCAATACGCTGATGTTGAGATCACAAATGACACAAGGTTCAAATCCAGTTCTGTTTAATTTTTTTTTTACACATGGTGTTAGGATGGCATTACACAGGTAAATGTGACAATTCCTGCAACTGTAATAAGCAATTACTACAGTGAAATACTTTATAAAAATAAACATCAGTCAAGTGATTTATGTCAAAACTACACATAGGGATTTACATTTTTCATCATTCAACATTCTAAATGACTGTCAAAGTAAATGTTTCAAAGTACTGCATTTACTTTGCTTTAATCTGTGTTCCTTTAGAGTAGCGAGTTTAAGCAGCATTGCATGGAGATGACTGGGCAAGTGCAGCCAATGGCAAAAACTCACCGAGTTTTGCCATAGAATATGAAGAGCCATTCACAGTCACTCGACATTGGTGCATGATGCCAAACTCTGTGCAAATGCACAGGACAAAAGTGAAGGGCTTTATTATGGGGCATTTCTGCCATATGTGCAGTGTGTGATTCTATTTTTTATCAGATTAAAGGTGTGAAAATGGGGTAGATAGAAAAGTGGTAAAATGGGGTAAGCAGGGGGAAGAACAAAGGGGAAGCAATATAAGAATTTGCAGGAGTGAATTAGAAAAGAACCATAGCTATCCACTTTTTCAACAGTGTAATATGAACATGCATATAAAATTGGATGAATTTAGACTGTCACCACAACACAGATTGGTGACAACAATGCAATCATGTTGTATAACCAACTGGACCAAATCAAGTGTGTCAAGGAGACACGTGTGAACTGGAAAGCTATGTATGGGACAATTTTTTTTTTGTGTGACAGTTGCCCATTTTTTTGCTTTTATCTCAAAAGAAGGAATGTTGGCAAGGGACATAAGAACGTTAGGTTCAAGTAAGTAGGTAGGTGAGGAAGCAGGACAAACAGGGAAAACAAGGTAGACACAGGGATGGTGAGGGACATGAAAAGGTTGGGGGACACCATGATTGGGGATAGGGAAGGGACATCAGAGGCCGATACCTGTCAAGTATAGGGACAGTGAGGATCTCGAATTGTCACCATCGTCCCCATTTTTGGCTTCTTGTTGGATTGCTTGCTGTTGTTTTTTTTCTGCATTTCCAGTAGCAACATTTCCCAGAAAGCTGAGGTGTGCACCAGTGCTACTTTTTAAGAACTTGTGCAACATGCCTGGCAGCTCCTGGTGTGTGATATAATCCCCACCTCCTCCTATAGTCCCATAGGGTAACAATGCACCAATTGCCGGGGCAATACTATCTGATGCTGAGGGCCCAGGTAATTCAGGGGCTGCACAGGTAGTACTTCCAGGTTGTGTCCAAGATTTTCTGCGTGTTGGTGCAGCAACCATTGGAGGGGTGACAGGCTGAGCCACAGTGGTAGGCCTACTCCCTGTGCTGGAAATCATATTGTTTGTTGTCTGGAAATTATGACATCAGAATGTTATGATCACACATATAAAAATACAAAAGAGAAATAAGGGGTAGGGTAAGGGAAAAAACGATAAAAGGCAATTAGAACCATTAAATGTCATGTACAATAGTTTAGTACAATAAATATATATTTTCCTTTTACATTATCTATACTTTTTAAAAATCCAAAATAGGACTGAGAATTCTTCCAAATAATCCTTGCAATATATATATATACATATTGTATATACTGTATGCTTTCAAAGATAATACCGATTAAGTTAACAAAATGGGATTTGTGCCAATTTTGCTGAAATTAATATTATGTATTTTTTATTAATATGCATTTGTTACTTGTGAGACTTGAACCCCCAACATCTATTACACTTGACTCCTACAATTACTTTGAGTTACAGAATAAAGCATGCATGTTTGCTTTTACAGTTAAGATTTGCATGCTTAACTTGCTAGTAATGTATGGAAGAGCAATAATTTAAATAAAACAATATACTTCCAAAAGGCTGCTGAGGCAAGATTCCAGTGTCACTTTTGTATAAAAAATAATAAAAAATACCAGGAATTAAACGAGTAGTACCACTTTATTACTTTACACTAGCACTTTCACAAATGCTTCATCAGGTGTAACTCAAATACAAAAACACACACCTTATATCCACTTCCGAAACAGTCACATGGTCAGAAGCAATTAACATTTAAAGATATATAATAAAATGAAAAATACATAATAAGAGAAAAGTATTTGAGTTAGTGGAAATAAGGTGTGTGTTTTTGTATTTGAGTTACACCTGATGAAGCATTTGTGAAAGCGCTAGTTTAAAGTAATAAAGTGGTACTACTCGTTTAATTCTTGGTATTTTTTATTATTTTTATACAAAAGTGACACTGGAATCTTGCCTCAGCAGCCTTTTTGGAAGTATTTTGTCTTTTGTCATTAGCTGCTATCGAGGTATCTGGTGCTTGGTCGTTAATTTCATTTTAAATAAAACAATGTTACTTTGTGCTGCATAATACCCCTTGCTCCTCTAAGTCTTTCTAAGCATTCAGCATGGGCCTCCCTGTTAACTAAAATCTCCTGAGCAGCTGAAAAATAAAGAATGAATAAAAAAGACACATGGAACCAGTATGTATACATTCTTGACTATCTACAGCTATCTACATGAGTTAATGTTGCTTTATCTGTATACTTACACAACTCTGGGATGTCGGCAGTCCTAAACTCATCCAACCGCTGGTTGAGTTGTGCCTGCTTGCACCATCTCAGGTCATTGTAATGATGCCTGAATTGCCCTCCAGGGCTAGACAGTTCCAAGACTCAGCCTTATACTGAGAATTGGTATAACCCCCCCCCCCCCGCAGCAACCTATGGATGTAGCACTTTACAAGGAGTGAAATTAATATTCTTGACTCCTCCATACCTCATCTTTCAGCCCAGAATTGGGCACCGCCTTTGTCAGCTTCTGCCACATCTGCACAGGTCATCCGAAAACAGTTAAAGTATTTTCCCACTAATTTTATGGCCAGAGTACAAACCCGCACAACCATGCCAACTGCATTGTGTGATGGTGCATGGAGAGCAACATTATCAGAGAGGAAGGCAGTTCATGAAATAGGGTAATGTGACAGTTGGCATTAATTCATGGCTTGCCTGCTGCTATATCTGTTAAATAACTTGACTTTTAAGACATGAATTGGAGGTATAAATTTTATGACTTGACACATATTTTGTGGGACCTTACACGCTGATGAAAGTAATTTGTACAATGTGGGATTCAATCCTATGTAAAAATAGAGAATACATATCTTTCCACATAGGTGTTTTTTCCTCATTGCCACAGAAGACATGTTTATCAAGCATGTTCATTAATAAGATATACATTAAACAATGAGTAGTGCTACACTTTAGTTAACCATGTAGTTGTGTGACCTAACAAGGTCCTGGTTTATGCATTCTCATGTGTGATGCAGGAATAATGTGTGACAGTGTACTGGAAAGACATATACTTGTATTACTTCCAGAGTACATTTATGAGTTCTGGGTCAGACCACACAATACATTCTGTTTTATGTATGAAGTCCATCCCAGGGCAGAAAAAAATTAAATTAATTATAGAAACATAATTTTCAGGATACTCCCAGTTACACATGTAATTCATATAATATCAACTATTATACATAGTTATTGTTATGTATAATTATCTTTATATTGTTAATTTTGTATATAAATTACAGTGAAAAAGCATGAATAAAATTTGGAGTGTGCTTAATTAGAACCCTAGCTCTCTTTTGTTGTGACCCTGAATTTACACCTGGTGTCACAGGAAAAGCTAGGCAGCAGGTATATTTTTTACAGTCAGTATTATCCAGAGTGCTGACCTCCACACAACATTGCTTATTGTATTTGTGCACAAGAAGCAAACCAAGTAACAATGTTTAATTTTAACACGTTTATATTTTGTCTGCGGGTGTTGTGTAAGAGTGCTGATCACTGCACAATGCTTCTTAGCATGTTTGTGTGAAAGAAGGTGAAACAAGTAACCATGTATCATTTTGCAACTAACAGTGTATCCTTTTTGTCTGCAGCAGTAAGCCATGTTTTCACACAGGTGAGTAATGCACAAATGAGACAGGTAAATGGGAAAATACATTTTCTTTGTAAGAAATGCTTGATATCATTTATTCTTAAAAAAATAATCTGCAACTTGAACCATGGTCTAAGTATCTTATGCCCTGTGTGACTCAATGACTTTTCAAGGTGTGCTACACACACACATGATTTGTTGTCCATGTTATCCAAGGTGCTGACCACCATGCAATGGTCCTAAGCAGGATTTCACTTCTTAAGGCAACTGGTATTACATTTTAAATACTTAAGCATTTCACCATGTGTGCACTAAGCCATGTGCCACACAAATACAAATACTAATATTTATCAGGCTGTGGATTGTATTTCATTACTGAAACTAAGTGGAAATTCCTTAAGATTCCAAGAGCAGGATAAGTTATTTCTTATGCTTATTTCACTGAACTGCACTTCTGAAACGCTTATAATTGTGCTATACATTTGATCTACTACATTTTGCACTGTTATAAAGCTTTTTTATTGTTTCACTGCATTTATGTACTGTTTTATACTGTTTTAACTGTATTTTTCATTGCTAGATACTGTTTCATTACTCTAATTGCATGTTTACTGAATTACTTAACTGTAAACTGCTTTTTCATACTGAGAGTTGTATTTTCTGTTTGTGAGTGCTCTATCCGAGCTTTTCTGTGCATTTTTTGATTTTTTGAGGTTTCTGTGTTCTGCAGTGTGTTAGGAACTGTAATAGTGTGCATTACTATAATTGTCTGTTTACAGTTAAAAGCATTCTCTAGAGTCTGCTTGCTCCTTGATCTGTTTAAAACTTTCATTTAGTGGCTACAGCTAGGAACTGTAATTTTTCTCAGCTACCCTCCCTAGTGTTGTAGTGTTCTTATACTTGGTGGCTTTGCAGTTGCCCGCCCATACTGTATATTTGATCTGTGATACTCCTCCCAGTCTAGTGTCATTAGTTCATTCAATCTAATCGAGAAAATTTGTGAAGGCCAACCCACTCAGATTCTTAACGTTGAATTAACTTCTGTTCCAGCTTTCTCCATTTCCACTTTACTGAAAAAAAAATTTTACTGAAAAAAAAAATTCTAAGCTTGCTTCCCCCTTTCCTGTGTCAGGTCTTGTCCAGATATGGATTTGCTGTGTACAGGACTGTTTGTGAGCTCCTGAAACCCCCCCCCACTTAACTAGGGTTAAACTATTCCTAGCGCCATAAAGTCTGCTCTTCAAATTTTCCCTTGCAACTAGCCAGCTTTTTAGTTTTAGCACTCAAATCTGTTTCTTTAAGCACAGCACTTGTTCAGAACTCATTGTAAGCACTAAATAAGCTACAAATTACTACAGCACTCAACTTTCCTCACTTGTCTAGAGGAAAACAGATTTTAGTACTTAATAAATAAGCACCTATCCAGGCCTGTCTAAAGGTCAGCTCCTGGTGTTTTCTTCTGTCTTCCTGATGAATCTGGGCATCTTGGGAAAATGCAGCAATTGCCTCGTGTACACAGACAACCCTCTCCTCCTACCACCCAACACTATGACCTGTGAGAGATGCACTTATATAGCCAAACTGGAAGCAAAGCTGTCTTCACCAAAGACTGGACTAGATAGTCAAGAGGAGAAGGTAAACACTTGCACCGCACCACACTCATCACATAGTCCCTCAAAACCTACACCACCAAAACACACACACAGAAGCACAAAACACAAACCTACATTTGCAGATGCTCTCAGTAAAAATCTGCCCAAACATTTGAGACCTCCAAAGCAGAAATGCAAGCAACCTCCACACCCCAACACAACCCAAATGACACATAGCCTACACACTCAGTGTGTCACTCAACTACAGCCCATAAGGCATAACGTACCCAACACTTAAGAAAAACACAGCAACGTGAAGAACACAAAACCAAATAACACACCAAACAGCCAGTACTTCTCCAGCAGTTCTCCTTTATTGGAAACGACCTGGTACCTCGGCAATTCGCCTTCAAGGATCACAACTTACTGCTACACAGTAGCAGTTTTATATTAAATGATTAAACATTCAATTAATCAATTAACTAATTAATTCCAAAAAGGAGAAAGAAACATATATACATTTTTAAAGTGACCTCATAATGATTTCCTTTTATGAATAAATATTCATCTCAATAAAATTATACATTTTTTAAATTGATTATATGTTGCAAATATATTGTTAACAAATTTATGTATGAAAAATAAATATAAATATGATAGATTAATTTAAATACTATCAATAAGATAAACTGGTTAAATTTCATCAAATGCCCAATTCTAAATTCAAACCAAAAGGTTTCAAAGTATTGTACTTCAAAATCATCCTTGTTTCCAACTCTAATAATTTATCAGAAATATTATTACCCCTACAAATGAAAGGCTTACCCAAAACACCATATTTTAAACTATCAGACTTCCCCTCATGAGCTTCAAAAAAGTGTTTAGCGACCGGACTAGATAAATTTAAATTCCGAATGTCCCTTAAATGTTCTAAAATTCTAACTCTGACCATTCTTTTCGTTTGTCCAATATACCAACTGTTATTACAACTACAGGTAAGTGCATATACAACACCAGTAGATTTACAGTTAAAGTAGTGCCTGGGGGTATGGTAAATATTGTTAATAGACCTGACATTAACTACTCTATCACATAGACTGCAAGAGCCACATCTGAATGTTCCCACACTAGTAGTTTGAGAGGTTTTTTTGAATAAACAGTTATTATTTAATATCTCCCTTAATTTTTTTCCTTTTTTATATGAAAAAGTTATGTGATATGGAAAGAACTCACCTACACATTCATCCTCACTGACCAAGTACCAAAATCTTTTAATTAAAGAAACAAATTTTTCAGAAAAAGTTGTGTACTTGGTCACGAAGAATATTTTTTCCACATCTCTTTCTTTTTTTCTTGGATCTAAAACATCCATTTTAAACTTTGTGGAATTTTTATTCTTATTCATAACATTATTCATACTATATAACAACTGCTTTTTTTCATACCCTCTTTCCATTAATCTCAAATAAACCTCATTTAACTCATAATCCAACTCAGACTCCATACTAGTATGTGAGTATATTCTTTTGAATTCCCCATAAGGCAAAGCTTTCAACAAGTGAGGGGGATGCATGCTTGTGGCATGCAAAAACATGTTGACTGACGTGCTCTTTCTGAAAGGTCTGAACTCAATAACATTATTTCTTACAAATAAAGTCAAATCCAAAAAGTTGATTTCATTTCTATTCATCTCATAGGAAAATGAAAGATTATGTTCATTGTTATTCAGAGATTCCAAAAAATCACAAAACTCAAACATGTCCCCCTTACATATGAAAATTAAATCATCAATAAAGCGTTTATATAAGATTACTTTATGTTTAAAAAATCCGTGGGGTAGATGAACTTTTTTTCAAAAGAATCCATGTATATTACAGCGTATGTGGGAGCATAAGCAGCTCCCATTGCTGTCCCCTTGATTTGTAAAAAATACTCATTGTTAAACATAAAGTAATTATGAGTTAAACAGAATTCCAATAGTGTGATCAAAAAACTAGTCCTAGGACCTTCACCTAACATATTATAAATGGCTTCAAGTCCCCACCTAATGTTAATGTTTGTATATAACGATTTAACATCGATAGTCACCCAATAATAGTCACTATTCCAACAAATTTTAGACACTTCATCAATCAAATCTTGAGTGTTACTAATATGAGCACTAACCCTATTAAGATAAACTTTTAACTGAAAGTCCAAAAAGACATGAACATTCTCCAAAAAGGAGCCTATCCCTGATACTATAGGCCTACCAGGGGGCTCAGCTAAGTCTTTATGGACTTTGGGCAGTGCATATATTGTTGGTGTAGTAGGGTCTTTAATATACATCTTTTTAACATCAGTTTGCAAGAAAAATCCTAGTCGTTCTCCCCTTTCCAATAAAAATAACAATTCTTCATTGTAGGATTTTAGGGGATCACGTACCCAACACTCTAGTCATAGGTGAGTCTATAGTCAGGCACACTGATGTTCCACTCACCAGGCTAAACAAGGAGAAAGTTACTGTCAGCTGCCTGTCAGGTGCCAGGATCCGCCACATAATGCACGCAAGGATAAATATGACTCTGTCATTGTCCACGTTGGTGTGAATGACCTGAGATGTACCACCCTGGACTACATGAAAAGAGACATGGAGGAGTGCTCCGATCTTGTAGCCCAGGCAGGTATGACCCTAGCTCCGAGTAGCATCCTGCCATCTCCCAGAATGATACCACAGTACAAGGACAAAATGATTGACTTTAACAATTGGCTAAGCTTCTGGTGTCATTCTAAGGGAATCCAGTATCTGTCTGCCTGGGAAAACATGATCAACAGACCATGCTGCTTTGCCAGAGATGGCCTGCACCTGTCACCCTTGGGATTCTGAATACTGGCAAAGGCTCTTGCTACCCCTATAGGGCCTTTTTTAGGCAAGCTTCAAATAACAAATTCACCACCATAACATGTACAAGCAAACAAAATCTGAGGGTAATGCTACTCAATGCTAGAAGTCTAAACCTCAAAATGCACTCACTCGAGGCACTCCTTAAAATGGAGAACATCGACATCTGTGCAGTGACAGAGACCTGGTTCAAAGCTCCAGAGAGCACCCCTGCATTACCAGGCTATAATTCATACTACACCTTTCAGTCACCAAACCCAGACCGAGACACTAAAGGTGGAGGCGTGTCCATATTCATTAAGGATATCCACACCTCCAAGCTAGTTGCTCAGCATAATGCATCTGAGATTATCCAAGTTCAACTAACTCTGAGCAAAACCGCAATCCAAATTGTAGCTTGCTACAGACCACAGGATTCCCACTCCTCTTTTCTTGATACACTGGAAAATATTAAGGTACAACCCAACACCCTAATAATGAGTGATTTCAACTACCCCACTTTTAACTGGGAAAACTACTCGTGTACCAACTCTTTTGCTCAACGTTTTCTGGAAATCATCAATTCCAATGCCTTGGATCAACTTATCCACACAAACAATATCCCAGACCTGGTCATCACCAACATGGGTGACTGGTGTTCCACACCAGAGGTCAGCTCTTCGTTGGTCAGATCCGACCACAAGCTAATCACCCTAGACATTAACATCCTGCTCCCTCCCCCCATTAGGAAAACAACCGTAAAAAATTTCTCCAAAGCCAACTTCACGCTTCTTAAGACAGAAGTGGCAAACTTCATGACACCCATGCAGATGGACAATAGATGTACGACTGCTGAATCCTACACAAATGCACTTTATAAGCACTTACACGAGTGCATGGATTGTGCTATCCCTAACAGAACGACGATGCTATTCTCCAAAAAAGGAAGCCAATCTGATGGTCTTCTGCCATAAACAAACTCTACAACAGAAGAAAGAAACTGTTGCAAAAAAGAGTAAAATCCCACGATTGGAGGAACTCCCTGGTCAGCCTCAGTAAGAAGCTGAGATCCCTCATAAAATCCACCAAAGCTAGTTATGAAAACAAAATCACCACTGATTCTAAAGGCAACCACAAAGCATTGTTTAGCTATATCAAGAATCTCAGTGGTAACACTCAGATCTGATCTGAGTTACAGCACAATGACACTAAATATACAGAACCAACTGATACTGCCAACATCCTGGCAGATAGATTCAGTGCTAACTTTACCCATCTTTATACTGGAAAAATGCAAAGTTCCTGTAATCACGGCTGCACAGCTAAAACCTCACTCTCCAAAGCCAAGAACACAGCATCCATGAGACCTGACAACATCTCAGGCTGCCTTCTACACGAGCTACAGAATGAATGGCACCCCACCTAAGTACTATGTTCAATCATAGCCTCACCTCAGGCTTTGTGCCCATTGAATGGTGCACCATGACAGTTATCCCACTCCACAAACGGGAGGCCACAACAGACCCCAGGAACTACCGCCCTATTAGCCTGACTTGCCTAGTCTGCAAGGCCATGGAACGTATCATCATGGAACTCATAAACAAAGACAATGGAGATCTCCAAACTCTGGACCCCACACAGTTCGGGTTTGTAAAAGGCAGATCATGTCTCCTAAACCTGATAGACTTCTTTGAAACAGTCACCAAAGCCATAGACGAGGGTAAGGTGGTTCACACAGCCTATCTAGATCTCGCCAAGGCTTTCGACACCATCCCCCACTCTGGAATTATAGATAAACTCACTAAACTAGGTATAAATCCCTATGTAACAAGATGGGTTGCCAACTGGCTTACTGACAGAACCCACACTGGGAAAGTAGCAGACTCCAAATCAGACTTCAGACCAATGACAAGTGGAGTACCACAGGGTTCAGTTCTGGGTCCTCTCCTGTTTGGAATCTACTTCTCCGAAGTACAGGCTAACACACAAGGGCTTTGGGTAACTAAATTTGCAGATGACTGCAAACTAGGAGCCATAATTGAAACTCCTAACGATGTGGACATCCTACTCACTGAGACAGATTCCTGGGGTCAAAGCCATGGTCTCAAGCTCAATGCCAAAAAATGCATTGTCATCCCCTTTGGTAAAAACTCTGTACCCATGAACTACCACATAGGCGGTAGTCTACTTAACACCGAACGTGTGATAAGAGACCTTGGGACACAAGTGGACTGTAGTCTCTCCCTTGATAATCACTTCACCACAGTGGTCAGGAAATCCTTCTACGTGGCACACCTCATCACAAACGGTTTCTCATCCAGAAAAACAGAGGTCATTGTTCTCCTCTACTCATCACTCATTAGACCTATTATAGAGTACAATGCCCCTTTTGGAATGTACCTCACAAGACATCTACAACAACTGGAAAGGCTGCAAAAGTACCTCACAAAGAGGATTGCTGGCCTCAAACAGATGCCTTACTCAGACCGACTCAAAAAACTCCAGCTTTACTCCGTCGCATATCGCCTACTCAGAGGCGATCTCTGCCTAACATACAAAGCTATGTCAAACCCAGAGCTGTTCATAGGTTCATAGGTTCATAGGTTTATACTAGGCTAACTGCCCTAGGGCATTTATAAACCTAGCCCAAAGTTATGTGGCTTACGCCGCCCCTTATGTTAGAAATACTGTGCCCATTAGTTTGTTTTGCCTCTGTCCAGCAGTGACACAGAGATGATTCCCGGGGTAAACCTACGATCTCCCATCCACCGGTCAAGATTTCTCTTGAACAGAGCCAGCGAGGTGCTCTGCCTCACATGGACTGGGATTTTATTCCACAGCATGGGGAGTCTTTGGGTGATAAATTATCCCTCCAGCACGTCCTATTTATATCCATGCTAAGGTTTAAGTCTCTTGCTCTAGTGGTTTTGGTGGATTTGGTTTTTTTGAGGTGGAGCATGTCCATTAATTCCGGGCTGGTCATGGCCTTGTATGTCAGGCACGGATCACCTCTGAGCAGACGGTATGCAACTGAATAGAGTTGGAGTTTCTTCAGTCTGGCAGCATATGACAGGTTTTGGAGTCCCTTTATCCTTTTGGTGAGGAACTTTTGGGGTCTCTCCAATTGCTGCAGGTGTCGGGTGAGATACATCCCGAATGGGGCATTGTACTCGATCATTGGTCTGATAAGTGAAGAGTACAGGGGAACAATGACCTCACTTGATCTGGATGCAAATCCCTTCATGATCAGGTGGGCAATGTAGAAGGTCTTTCGAACCACTTTAGCTACGTGAGTGTCAAATGAGAGGCCACTGTCAACCTGGGTCCCCAGGTCCCTGATAACCTCTTCTGTGCTTAGTGGGTTGCCACCTATATGGTAGCTTGGGGTTACCTTGTTTTTCCTGAAGGGTATGACTATACACTTTTTTGCGTTTAACTTCAGGCCATGGCTCTGGCACCAGCTATCAGTTTCCGTGAGACCCCTCTGAAGGATGTCTGCGTCCGATGTACTATCCACTATGGCACCCAGCAAACTTTGTCAGCCATAGTCCTCCTATGTTTGCCTGTACTTCTGAGAAGTAGATGCCGAACAATAGGGGGCCAAGGACTGAGCCCTGTGAGACTCCACTTGTAACCGGCTTGGAGTCTGACATGGCTCCAGCAACTCTAACCCTGTGGGTTCTGTCCTTTAGCCAGTTTGCAACCCATCTTGTGACATATGGGTTTACATTTAAGCTGGTAAGTTTCTCTATAATACCGAGTGGGGTATTGTGTCGAAAGCTTTGCAAGGTCAAGGTAGGCTGTATGGACTGCCTTTCCCTCATCAATGGCCTTGGTGACTGTTTCGAAGAAGTCAACCAAGTTCAAAAGGCAAGATCTGCCCTTGACAAAGCCAAACTGGGTTGGGTTCAAGGTCTGCAAGTCCCCTATGTCCTTGTTTATGAGTTCCATTATGATCCTCTCCATAGCTTTGCAGACCAGGCTTGTTAAGCTTATGGGGCGGTAATTACCAGGGTCCGTAGAGGCACCGCCTTTATGGAGTGGGACCACAGTTGCCGTACGCCACTCCTTGGGCACATATCCTGTGGTGAGGCTAAGATTAAACAGCTGCCTTATGTGCGGGTTTAGTTCTTCATTAAGTTCATGTAGCACACAGCCGGGGACCCCATCCGGTCCCATTGATGCTGTTTTTTTAGCTTTAGAGAGAGCAGCTTTCACCTGCGCATTTGAGATGTCTGGGAGGCTACACTCAGTTGGGATAGTTATCTCTCCTTTTGGCGGCGAGTCGGGCGTGAAGTTTGCGCTGAACCTGTCTGCCAGTATGTTGGCAATGTCTGTGGGTTCAGTGATTTTTGTATCATTTTGGACTAATTCTGAGCATATCTGAGAGTTTCCACCCAGGTTTCTGACATAGCTGAAGAAGGCCTTATGACTGTCTTTTGAATCTATGGCAATTTTTCTCTCAAAGTTGGCCTTGGATGATTTTATGAGGGATCGTAGTTTCTTGCTAGTGCTGATCAAAGATGCCTTCCCTTTTTGGGATTTTGCTCTATCATGTAATAGCTTTCTCCTCTTATTGTAAAGTTTGTTTATGGCTGGTGGAAAGAGTCTTGGTTTTGGACATGCTCCAGTTAAAGAAATCCCAATCCCTCTGAGCTACACACTCTAGGGGCATAAACCTTGTCACCACAATAAACAGAAAATGCTGGAGGGATAGATTCCTGTCCCAGAGACTTCCCATACTCTGGAACAGACTACCTATCTATGTCAAACAGAGCTTCTCATTAGCACTCTTCAAGAAAAATCTTGATGATTGGATGGGTAATAGGAAATTCAGCCCAGGGACCACTTCTGTGTTTCTGCTTGATGGGGGCACAGGAAAATAATTTTCTTGGGTGGCGAAAGCCAGGGTACCTTTTTGGCTAGGCTTGTATAGGCCCTAGGGCCAATAGCCTACTACCTACCTATGAACCTATGAACAACAATTTAAGACATGTTAAAGAATTTTAGACTGGTCTGAATTTGAACTATCATACTAATGAAACTACAATACACAATGGGAGTTCATAGGTTAGTACTAGGCTAACTGCCCTTGTGAGTCATTTTAAGCCTAGCTAATTATCCCTTGTGAGACTCAAACCCTGCACCTTGTGTTTGTAAGGCAAACACCTTAACATTAGGCCACCATCCCAACAAAACTCTTGCCAGTGGTGAGAATCAAACCGTGCACCATCTGGTTGAAAGGCATACACCTTAACCACTGCATTATTTGGCCTTTCAGATATTCTAAGTTTGTCATGTGTGTCATCTCTCCTTGCCACAGACACAACTTTACAGCAGTAATCAAATTATGTACATACAAGCAATTCCAACTTTTTCTACAGTATTTACAGAACATACACTTGTACATTCTCAGTTGGTTGTATAAGTGTGGCTTACATGTTTAGTGCAATGAGTGATCACACAACCATTTTTAAATATCTTTGCACAAATCCAGCTTTGTCTTCTCTTTGTATTGTGTTTATCCTTCCCTTATGTCTGCTGCAATTTCAGACATGCATTCTATACTGCATGTTTATCATTCTCCTTTAAGTGTATGTTAAAAACTAAATGACAGCGAAAAATATTTATCAGCACAGGCAGGAGAGTTCATCTACTGTTGAACATAAATGATAAATATGTGCTGTTTAGTTCCATTTAGAAGCTTGGGCGGCCACAGTGGTGCAGCGGTTAGTGTTGTTGCCTCACAGCAAGAGGTTTTTCTGGTTCAATTCTTGGTTGGGGTGCCTTCTGTGTGGAGTCTGCATGTCCTCCCTGTGGTCATGTGGGTTTTCACCAGGTGCTCTGGTTTCCTCCCAAAGACATGCAGTAGGTGGATTGGACACTTTAAATTTGGACCTAGGTGTGAGTGTATGCCTTCTGTGGAAGGTTGGGCGCTGGGCTGGCAATGCAACACCATAAAACTCCACTGCCAATCATGAGCAGACAGATGATCTGCTGTGGCGACCCCTAACCAGGAAAAAGCCAGAAAAGAAGAAGCTCTATTTAGAAGCTTGCTAAATTTACTTCTATAATTTGCAAGTCTATCCTGAGTGACACACCCACTGCAGGTAATGTAGCATGAATTGTTGTTGTTTCTACCTTCTACCTCCCATTAATCATTCACAGTTGTAAGCCATTAGCAAATGACAGTGTTGTAGAGCCTACACTATGCTTACATCTGCTACACAAAGTCAAGGTATGGTATAAGGCTTGGTATTCAGAAATTCTACTGAGGGCAGAAACTACACTATAAAAAGGTAACATTGTAGCTAGGGAACTTGAAGGTCAGGAGACTTGTGCATTTGGACCAAACAGAAGATTGCTATTCCTTTGAAAGTGATTTCTCTGCAGAGAAGGCTGCTAATTTTGCTAATGTATGCTTGTATTATTCCAGTACACTCTAGATTTTGTAGCATGTTACTAATCATTGTATATATTCAGGAGAAAATGGAACTTTTATCTGCATGCACTTATAGTTCACTGTTGGCAAAGGCATTTTGACAGGCATTTACATTTCTCAAATAGACAGATTAATAACTTTAATCATAAGTATTATTGTTAAAATTGTATTTTGCAGTCTTCTATGTTATTGCAGAAAAATGCAATGTATGTGTCACTGACAGAGGTGTTATGCTTCAGAGATGGCCCAGGTCCACCTCCAGGGGAGTAGTGGGCACATTGAGATGACCGGCAATCATACATTGACTTTTCTGTTGTAGATGTGTACACATTCTGATAATTGTATGTAAAACATATATACCAGTTTAATTCTGGTGTATTCCTTGGTTTCTACCAACCTTCATTTCTTTGTTGTTTTGGGGGCGGAAGAGCCACCTACTATCTGTGTGTTGCCAGATCAAAAGTATTTTTCAAGTGTTTTTTCTTGAGAAGTTCTTAGATCATAGATTAGTACTAAGCTATCTGCCCTTACAAGCCATTTTAAGCTTAGCCAATTATCCCTTCTGAGACTCAAACACTGCACCTTGTGCTTGTAAGGCAAACACCTTAACCATTAGGCCACCATGTTTTTTTTTTTTTTTTTTTTTGTAGGCATCATAATATTTCAGTGGGAAACACAGTATTATTAAAGTGACAAACCTTGGTTTGTGTGTGAGCATGATGGAGGACAAGCACATAACCTTCAGTTTGAATGGTTGAAAAGTGTGTTGACAAATGTGTACATAAGCAAGACTTTCAATTGGGCGATAAGTTATGTGCTGTATCCTTCTCTGTTTCATGTCACATAGGTTTATGGGACCCAGGATTAGAAATCCATGTAAACCCCCCTTTCAGTGACTCTGAAAATGAAGTGATAATCCATGAATTCAGGCACCATGGTGCCTTTCTGCTTGAGACAGGACTTGTAGATATGGCTGCCAGAATGCAGATTTGGAAACAGTTAGTGAACGATACACTGCAGTAGGGGGTCATGCAGGAATTATGATCAGGTGCATCACTGGGCCACTGATATGATTTCATCAGTCCAGAGGAGAGCAGCTACAGTTGCCCAAGAACAGTTGGCTAGAAGGGGAGGCTGCTACCAAGTCCCCGCTGACACCAAATGAAGAGTTCCTGTCAACTATCAGAGGTCCAGACAGCAAATTGGAAACTGCACACCAGCATATGCTTGATGTCAGTGCTGATGTGCCTGGGAGGACAACTGTGTCCCAGGTTCAGCTTCCAGGTAAAGTTACATATGGCAAGTTCTAGAACTGATTGTATAGTAAAATATATAATTTGAGTAATACTTCCCATTGATAAGTTAACCAACTTATATGACACAATTGCTCATTACACATGGGCTGTGGGTGGAGGTGTCAGCCATGTTTCAGTTGCAACTATTCTTACAGGACATATCGGAAACTGCGTATTCACTAACCCCCTATGTTATTCCCATTGTGATGTTTAATTTTTGTAATTCTCTTGCTTAATTTCTACTTGAACCATCCTCCCCACAAAGTGTGGAGTCTTCTGCATATAGTAAACAAATGTTTTTTTGCTTGTTGATGACCATTTATGAGATATATATACTTTTATCTGTATGTGTGAGATGGGTGTAATGAGTGTCTGTATTGCTGTACCATCTATGATAGTGGGGCTAGCAGTAATCAAATTATGTACATACAAGCAATTCCAACTTTTTCTACAGTATTTACAGAACATACACTTGTACATTCTCAGTTGGTTATACAAGTGTGGCTTACATGTTTAGTGCAATGAGTGATCACACAACCATTTTTAAATATCTTTGCACAAATGCAGCTTTGTCTTCTCTTTGTATTGTGTTCATTCTTCCCTTATGTCTGCTGCAATTTCAGACATGCATTCTAGACTGCATGTTTATCATTCTCCTTTAAGTGTATGTTAAAAACTACATGACAGCGAAAAATATTTATCAGCACAGTTAGCTTGTTATCATATAAATTGTTTTAATATTTACTGTAGTATTAATTTTGTTTTTGTGTTTGTTGATTATATTATTACAGGTAATCCTAACAGTGGAAGTGTAGGACTCTTGCCACCTGATGTCATAGTATTGGTAGACTTTAATGATGGTAGCCAAACAGAGGCACACTCAGAGATGCAGAGATTGACTCTGACACTGAGGTTGACATTTAGCCATCCCCTGTATTTCTGTCAGACACAGTCAGTACCCCTACGCATACCTATTCCACTGAGCCCTCAGATATTGGACAGATGAAGGCTGAGACACTTGATCAGGGTAGTATGGTTACTGCAGCTTCAATGCCTGTTGACTCTGGCCACAGCGAAAGTGTGGGCAAGATGCCATGCAGGATGGTTGTTAAGGGTGCTCGGAGGGGGCCTGCTGTCCACCCTCCACTTGATCCTGGTGTGTCATGATGTGCCAATTGACGTATATTTAGGGCCATCATGGAGACACAGGCACATTCCACAATGGCCTCTGAGGACATTCTTAGGGTTGTAGATGTGGCACAGGCCAACAGTTGTGACTGCCTCTGTTGTGTGGCTGATTCAATAGACCGGGTGAGTGACACGATGGAACAGGCAGTGTCTGTGATGGAGCATCTGCTTGGAGATGAATGGCATCCATGTGGATGTAGGTCAGCAGTATCATCTACTGTTAGCCAACCTGGATGCATGCGATCATGCTCCTGTAGTGACACTGCAGTGGTTGATGTGTCTGCAACCAGATGTGGTAGGTCACGGGGTCATGGTCCTGGGCATAATCATGAGTAGTGCTCATCCAGCAGACATCCGTCACATTTGAGTATCACCAGTAGGTTCCTATCAGTTCAGCAAAATATCAGTTAATCAAATGACATTTTCAGTGCAATTACATCAAGCATGCCATTAGTCGAACTGTTCATACTGAGATTGTGGTACAGGGAGGTTAGAGGAAATTTGCCCTTTCCCCACTGTAGTGCGATCTCAGAGTTGGTATATATAATTAGTGGGAGTTGTGGGAGGTGCAGAACCCCACATGAGTAAAATTTGATGAATGGCATTTCCGATTAAATGCCGTTCATTGAAGTGATGGTTTGCTGAAATGATATAGACCCACACCAGCACATCCCACGATGGGCACAGACATGCCAGTGCAACTCCTGGCAGAGCCAGTACCCGAGGCCAGAGGTGATGACAATGAACTGTTACTTCTACCATGCACTTCTTACAGCTGTCTGAAATGCCAGGACATAGTGCTAGCACAGAGATTGGCTGTATTCTTGCAAACACTCACACAGTTGTTTCACCACCTCGAGTGGCCATACAGACATCCACACATAACAGGTACATGGGTCATTCGTAGGCCTGCAGCTCATTCTGTCTCAATGGCCATTTGATCATTTGTAACATACTATAATAAGTCAGGGTGTAGGTACACTACTCCTTACACTGGACTATCATGTCATCTGAACTGATTATAATAAGTCAGGTTGCAGGAGTACAATCCCTTACACTGGAGTATCATATCATTAGAACTGATTACAATAAGTCAGGGGGCAGGTACTCTACCCCTTACATTGGAGGATCATATCATTAGAACTGATTAAAATAAACCATGGTAACTGAGCACTACCCCTTACACTGGAGTATCATATCATTAGAACTGATTATAATAAGTCAGGGTGCAGGTACACTGCTCCTTACACTGGAGTAATAAGTCAGGGTGCAGGAGTGAAATCCCTTCCAAAGGAATATCATATCATTAGAACTGGTTATAATAAGTCAGATCATTAGAACTGGTTATAATAAGTCAGTGTGCAGGAGCACAAACTCTTACGCTGGAGTATCATATCACTAGAACTGATTATAATAAGTCAAGGTGCAGGAGCACAATTTTCTTACAGGTTTTTGTATTGTTTGTATCTTTGATGCATGAGGCCTATTAGTTGATAAAAAGCAGATCTCTGTTGACGTCCTGTCACATATTTATGTCATTGCTGTAAAACTCACACGCCTTCTACTTAGGTACATTAGCAAGTGACAGTATGCAAGGATCTGACATTCATTTGTGTTCCTACCCATTTATTTTCCTGTTACATGTTCAACACTTACCTTGATAGTCCGGCAGTTATAAGTGTTTTAATTTGGTGCTGACTCTGTGATCCTAGCAGTATACATCCATTACATGGGTAAGTAAAGGTGGTGAGCATTGTCTGGCTTCAATGTTACTGTATGTATGTGCATAGGATGAAAGTTATATCCCTTCAGCGGTCAGCATGTATGCTATCCTTTGCATCTTGGCCAGGGTGAGGGCATACCATGCATGCCTACATCTACCTCCACCCACAGCGGCTGGTGGTTCCCCCCACTGAGTCCTCACCTGAGTGTAGCTGTGCTGTGCTTACCAGTGGTGGTGGGATGTGTGCTCCTTTCCCTTGGTGTTCCTGATGAAGCTGTTTTTCTCAGGATAATATTGTGAAGGATAGAACTGACAGCAACAATTTCAGCACATATACTGGGATCATACCACTGGCCCCCCGATGTATCTAGGCACCAGAACCATGACTTCAGCAGTCCAAACACACATGATATTTCTTGTTTGAGTGTGTGCATCATTATAGTGTTCTTTGATGATTGTGTGTGCAGTTCTGATGGGTGTCATCGATCGTGGTTTGAGTGCATACCATGCATCTCCCAATAAATGATTTGAGGGATAGCTCCCCTGGAAAACCTGTGATAGAGCTGAGAGTTGTGCCAGATATCTGAGTCATGGTAACTGACTGGATTACCAACACAAACATTCAAGAGGATTCCATTAGCATTACACACAACCTGGCAGTTAATGGAGTGGAAGACCTTTCTGCTTATGTATATCTATCTTTCTTCCCCAGTTGCTGCTTGGATATCAATGTGTGTGCAGTCTATGGCACCCAGACTTCAATAGAAGTGTGCTACAGGGTAGAAATCCTGCATAGTAGTAGTTCTGTCCTCAGGAATAAGGAGAATGTATGTTCTCACTGAAATGTTGTAACATAGCGTTCAGACATTGATGTAGAAAACTGGATGCTAATGCCTGTGACACCTGCAGCATGTCCCCTGTTGGTTTCTGGAATGTTCCTGTACTAAATTTTAAGAAGTATATACATGCCTTGGTCTCCGCAGGCATTGGTACCTTCAGTTTGTCCTTCCTGTCAGTTGAAGACGTCAGAGGTTGCAGAGTTCCTGTAGTGCGTCTTTAGCCACACTGCAGCACTCTACTACTTCCACCTCATGCAGACCATGAAAAGTTAAACTAGCCCTAAATACCCTTCTTCTCCTTGTCTGAGGTCTATCAGCAACAGCAGCAGCATAGACTCGATCCTGTTACACACACACATGCAGAAGAACAGCAGCCCCTAACATTCTTTCTATGTAGTGTAGTTTCTGTGGCTGTATTGCAGTAGGTTTTGAATTTGATACCAAAACCTACACTGTGTCTACACAATTGCTTTATAGCTTGTTGAATAGCTCCTTCATGGATTTCTTCTTGGATTGATTGATTATCACACACGCTGTAATTAGCATGCCAATATGTTTACAGGGTTTGCTCGGTGCTACATGCCATGTAACGCTACTTACTGAATACAAATCGGCATGCTACGATATAGGATTTTTTGGATTCAGACCTACAAATACCATATCCTAGGCATGAGTGTTAAAACTTATTTTCAGTATAGTTTTATGAGGAAAATTGAAGGAATGCTTTGCTAGGCTGTCTGAAAATCATACCATTATTACTAGTATATTGTTGGTATATGAATTTTACAACTACTGGTAGATATATAATGTGACTCATTTTTACAAGAGTGCTGTTCTTTGTCAGTAGTTTAAGAGATTTTATTTATTTAAAGCAGTGTTTATTTCTTCTATATTAAAACAATGTTGTGTAGCAGATACGTGCATTTTATGTCATCATACATGTTAGCATTCTGGCAGTGAGGCTGAAGAGTTTTCCTTCATTTTTCTAATTCAGTAATTTTGACTGCACTTCTGCAAGTCTAATTCTGTAGTGAAAGTTCATGTGGTTACGTTAACTGTCACTCTGTTTCTAATTTAGCTGTGGTTATTTTGTTCAGTTCCAGAAATGATAGCATTACTTCCAGTAACTTGTTCAAATTACCCATCATATGTGAATTATGTTAGTGCCCATCAAGTTAAAATACACCAGAAGAAACATTTTTGGTGGTTTTGTTCTGGCTACTGTGAGTGTGCTAAATTGTTCTGTTTATTTTCCACTCATCTTGTTTTTCCCATGTGTTGAAATGCACTTTGCTCTTGCATTGTCCACTCTTCATAAAATAACAAATCAAGATGCAGTAAATGATTAGAAAGGTATAATGAAAGTCAAGCATGAGCCATTAGTGAGGCGAGTGAGATGTGCACATATACTGGTTCTGTAAGAAAAAAACAAATTCTGCATAGAAAGAATCAAACCTCTGGACATGAGTTATAGCCTTTCTTAACTTCCTTCATTTGATTGTACTACTTCAGTTCTTTTCTGTCTCCAGGTGATGTTTCCTTTCTGCCTAACATCCATTATGATTATTATTATTACTGGAAAATGTAAAATTGAATAGAGCTTAAGGTCACTACAGATACCAAAGGAAACTGCAAATCATTCTTCAGTTATGTCAGGAAATTAAACAATAATGTCCAGCAAAGCCCTGCATGTGTCCATAATATCACACATCCCAAGCCCAGGCATATAGGCAATATATCAACAGGCAAATTTAGTATTAACTTTATCTGTCCTACCCAAACTGTTGCCCTGGGATTCAAAGATGGCTGCCGTTCTGTAAGCACTGCTAATCTACAGCTCTTCAATACTCTTGGAATAAAATCAACCCAGAGGAAATACCAGGACCTATTTAAGCAAAATATACAGTAATAGCAACTCTAATCTATATCCAGAAAACCAAAAAGGGAAAAATAAACCTGAAGAACTAACAAATCTATCAAGATTACCTCAGATTACCTGGAGTTGAGAGAAGAAACAGGGAAAAGAAGCCGTGTGCTTAGGGTACTTTTCACATTCACCTCTACTTATAAATTAAGATGCCTTACTTCCACAAAATGTCAAAGGAAGATAAAAATATGGACACTACAACAACAAAAACCAAAATCTCAGATTTATTATCTCCGGAGAAAGATGTGAACTCTAAAAGGCAAAAAGTAACAAAAATACAAGACACTGCTAAATCAGGGAATAAAAATAAAACAGATCAGCTAGCAAACTTGGATGATGTAAAAACTGCTTTACTGCCGATCCAGGAGGTGATAAAAGAAATGTCTGCTCAACTGCAATCATTTGGAACTTCCTTCAACCAAATCTCAGAAAAAATGGACAAATATGAAGCCAAAACAGTGGAGTATGAGGAAAAAATAACCCTGCTATCTAAAAAAGCTGACTCACATGAAGCAAATATACAAAGCATGCAAGCTAAAATTATTGACCTGGAGGCAAGATCCAGAAGGAATAATATAATCATTAGAGACATACCAGAAAAAGTTCAGTACAATGATCTGATTCCTTACATCATACATATATTTGCAGCACTACTCAAAGACCAAAAAATAGCACAGCATATAATAATTCAGAGAGCCCACAGAGCTTTGAGAGAATCCCAAACTTCAAAAATTCCAGGATCAGTCTATGCCAAATTACTTAACTTTCAAGATGTTAATACAATACTAATATCTGCAAAGAAGAATGGGGGTCCCCTAATATGGAATAACAACAAAATCTCTCTAGCCCAGGACTTGCCTCTTCAAATTAGGCAAGTCAGACAGCTTATGTCTCCTTATTAAATTTCTAATTGATAAAAACATAACATTTCAAATGAAGCACCTAAATACTTTGCTATTTTCTGTGGATGGGGTTAAGTACTCAGTTACCAACATCACAGAAGCAAAATCTACCTATATGTCTGTATTTAAAAGAATTCCCGCCTTGGATATCTAGCTGCACCTTCCAATGCGATTTCTGAGCCTCCGAGATCGGATAGAACTCAAAAGAACAGCTGTGGTCTTACTTTTCCTTTAGTTTGCTCCTATTTTACTCCAGGCCGCTTTTTTGGATTGGCGCAACCCTGCTGCTCGTTTTCCAATCCACAAGGACCCCAACAGGAAGTGCACAACATCCGCAACATGCTCGCTTTCCCATGGGAGGAACTGAAAGTCCTTTTGCTGCTTCAGAAGTCGTTTATAGAGGTGACACTTCCAGAGGTCCGTCTGCATACTCAGTCGCCCTTCGAGAAGCTAAGTAATCGGCTTAGCTGTCCAGAAGCTCGGAAAAAAATCAATGGAACTGTAAATATAAAAAAAAAAAAAAAAACGGAAAAAAGTAATATACTGATGAGAAATCTTTAGAAATGAAAATGTTACAGTTTAAGCACATAGGGCAGGATTCACGAATCCTCCATGTAAGACTTAATAAGTCTTACACGGAGGCTGCAGTTGAACAGTATGACGTCAGCGAGCCATGAATATTCATGAGGGCACGCTGACTCGTCAGTAATTCTTACACAGACTGAGTATGAAAGCAGGGGCGTGTCCAACTGCTGAGCAGTCTAAATGGTCACACCCCTGCAAGTTGTTACAAAGCACAATGTCAGCACACAAGAGCAAGGTCGCTCAAATGTACTTGCACCCAACAGCACACTCCCTGACACTGGAAACCCCAATCAAAGTTATAAAACGTAAAATATTATTTTTTTATTTTTAATCCACGATATAGCTGCCTGCATACCTCTCAACCTCTTAGAATAAGAAATCTGGACAAAGCCATTAAAAAACTGGTACAAATAGGGACAAGTTTTAAATATTGCTTAGAAAGTTGATAGAATAACAGGTTTTGCATTAGTATGCATGTTCTGTATGATATGAAGTCTAAAACTCAAATGTCTGTCATTATTTTCTAACTTTAATCTTTAATAATTTGCCAGAAAGCCACAATTTTATGAAAAATGGACCAAAAATATAAGGCAAAAATTTGGACATTCTGCGAAAATCTGTACAGTTGAGAGGTATGGCTGCCCGTATTTGCACGTGTGTGTGCGGGTGTGCCCATTGCCTAACCACAGTTAGCAATTGTGACAGCGAATAGCATATAAAAACTAATGATTCAAATTCTGCCAAGTAGCAGCAGTGTAATGGTAGAGCATTAGCCCAAAGAGTAGGCATTCGAAGTTTGAGTCCCACCACTGCCCTTATTATTTTTTATGTTCCAAATCAGTATATGAAATAATACCTGACATATATGATTAAAATATTATAAAAAACAGTGAAATGGCCAATTTATTATTGAAGAAAATATATATTTTAAAGGCTCCAGATTTAAGCAGTGCTTTACCCAGCTAAATAGGGTTGCCCAAAGTTTAGTAGTGCTTTATCCAGTGCAATGTGTATGTGCGGACGTGCGTGCCGTGCCAACCAGGGCACTGTAGGGACACATATCCTACACAAGGGTATCATACAGACAGATGCCTGTCATCTGATACATGCTGCATAGCAGTAAGCCGACTATGGCATAGTCATCCACATGTACTATACTTACTATCCCGTCAGTACCACATAGGTGGTAGCCCTCAACATGTATGTTGGGTACCAATGTGTACATACAGCCTCATGTTATGTCATGTGTCCTTTGGTATCCACATATCCATAGGTATTGTGGAGTTCCAAGGTGTGTCACATGAGACATTACAGGCCTGGATGCATATCCACAAGGCGGTTGTACACCTATAAAGACTGTCTATTATTGTCAGTCTTTGTTGTGTATGAACATGTCTGACATATACCCCAGGCATATACCCTCACTCACACTACTGTTAAATAACTGTCATGGGTGTGTGTGGCACAGATAACCCTGGCCACGGATCAGGACAGTGGATGGCCCTGTCACATGCATGCATATGTGACCTACTATCTGAGAAACAGCGGCACAACCTGTCAATGGCAACAAATGTATTCATGTAGTATGCAGACTTCACACCTATGTACTGATTAAGGGAACATGTACACATATATATTTGCCATGCAGATACCTGATGTGTGCAATGCACTTACTGTTGTAATCATAATATGTCATAACATAGTAAAAGCAAAACCCGCACTGCATTGTCCAAGAGTGACACACACAGAGTCAGCACTTACAGGATTCAAACCCCTGCCTAAGTATTTTATGACACTAGAGAGAGACACACATTAGCACAGCATGCTATTTGCTTTACTGGGTGGCTTTCTTTCT
Organism: Protopterus annectens; assembly: GCF_019279795.1. Taxonomy (NCBI): domain Eukaryota; kingdom Metazoa; phylum Chordata; order Ceratodontiformes; family Protopteridae; genus Protopterus; species Protopterus annectens. Next base: position 987,849,500 of record NC_056726.1, on the reverse strand, counting down.
CCGTCTGTATTTCTAGGGTGGTGACATCATCAGTCTTTCCAAAGAGGAATATACATCTTTAGTGTGTTTTCCCAGTCTTCAAAAAGGCCACTCATTTCAAACAGAATTGCACACACAGTCAGTACTTACAGGATTCAAACCCCTACCGACATATGTTAGACTACTACAAAGACATGCATTAACATCGCATGCCATATGCTTTACTGGGAATTCTCTACACCTGCTATACTTGTAGGATGTTGACATCACCAGACTTTCCAAAGAGAATGTAACTCCTTCATTGTGCCTACAGTCTACAAAAAGGTCACTCCTCTCAAAGGATGTGATACACGTACACAACACCCCCCCATACACACACACACACATCACCCCCCCATACACACAGCAGTTGCAGGTTTCAAACCCCTACCTAGCTATGTTATGATACTACAAAGACAGGTATTAACACAGCGCACTGTATGCTTTACTGGGTGTTTCTTTTTCACCTGCCACATTTGTATGTTGCAGATATCTTCTGACTGGTCATGGTAATGTCTGCAGTATTTGCAGGAATGAGCCATGTGTGTTGGAAGGTGTCCAATAGCTCTGTGTGAGTCAGCTGGACAGGTGTATGGTTGATTGTATGTTTGGCCATGGGATATCTTCTGTGTCCCTGCTACACAGATGCAAAATGGACTGTACATATATGAGCTATCTTGTGTGACCTACTTTTCACATGCACAGTATTCAACTTGGACATGTTGCACATGCCAGACACACTCTGTCTAGGTGTGTACATGCCCTAGGGCAGACAGCCTAGGATCAGATTCTGCACCTATGATAATGTTCAGGATTCACACCTGTTTATTGATGATACCCTTTGCAGGTGTTTATCATCTTCGTTTCCCCACTTTCTATGAACAACTTAGGTATCTGCAGCAAAGATGTGATTATGACAGGGTTGGACTATATTGTATATGTGTCTATTGTCATATAGCTGTGTGCACAGGCCAGATTGCTGGATACTGTGTGGTTCCTGGGTTGACACCTGTAACTGCCTGATAGGTATGGACCATTGCTATACTCTGACATGGCCTATGTGTGTGAGCATGCCCAGTGTAACCTTTCAGAATGTTGCTGACTGAGTTCCACTACCACAGTTGATTTATTCAATGTTTTACCTGTAGCTAAAAGGCTTGTAGTCTGCTCATCTGCAAAATAAAACATCCCTGTTAGTTTCGAACCCCAGACCTTGGACACACTAGACTGCATGAATTATTACTAAGCCACAGCAGATTTGAAATAATTTAATGTTGTAATAAATATATCATTCCTTACAATGAAGGAATAAAAAAGCCATTAAACAAAGTGAATCCTTAACAGCCAGTGTTGTGGAATTGCATTATGTGACAGTGATAAGAGAAGCAGTCATTCTAGCAAACAATAACGTTACAGAGGCACTTTACAAACCACACACAGTATCAGGGCACTACAAACACTAGCATATCTGAGTGGGGCAGACGCCATAGCTGTTAAATATGTTCTATGCAAGTTCATGATTGTGCAATGTATGTTAGCTGTGACAGTCTCACTCCCTCTAGAAAGTATTGCCGTCATGCATAGAGGTGGACACTGCTTGCAACTGCAGCCACTAACATTTTTTTTGTCATTTAAGCTTTTTAAGTATTCACTTCTCTTAGTTAACTCCAGTGTTGCAGTGTCTCTTGACAGAAACATAATGGGCTGTTGTTTTCAGAGTTTTAAGTGCTGGGCTGGGTTTGTGTACTGCCTGTGTGATTGCTGGGTTTGTGTACTGCCTGTGTGATTGCCTGATTCCGATTATTTCTACCTGCTAGCTCTGCTGACTCTCCCTGGTTAACTTCCTACTGTTCGTTGTGTTTCCTTTTCCCTTTCCATTCCCTCAGGGGGGGCGGACACAGTGTGCACCTTCTATTTCTTGACTTTAGCTAGGATACCTACTGACACACCTCTTCCAGTGATGAGCAACTGACAGCTAACACATGCCACTCTGCTCCAATGAGATTAGCTTATTTCATACATACCCCCTCATGATGTCACCTATATCCTACTCTGTTACTCCCCTTATCCTAGTCTTACACTCCACTGACTGTGCTCATTTGCTATGTAGACTTGGGATTCACTATCCTTACCCTCATTTGCATAGGATTGCCTACTAATGCTTGGTTACATCTCTTAGAATGGGTTCCCCCCTTAGCAACCCCTACTCGGTAGCCATGTTGTCTTCAGCCTGCCATTGCCTTGCATTGTACATTACAAATTCACATAAAATCCACATTTGTGGATTTTTATTATTAGTTTTCTGGTTTTTAGAGCACAGCCCTTTAGTGCAATGCTGCACTACACTTAAACATCAGAAATCGGACAAAAAAAAAATTTATTAAATTTTTTTTTCATTTTGCATCAGGAAACATTGCCAATGGCCATTGGCATGCTTTCTCTACTGGATGCAACCTTTATTTTGAGCTGTCATGGCTCCGTTTTGCTATTTGCAGAACGGTACTCAGTTGTCAACTGAGTACATTTCTGCAGATAACACTACTATTACTTGGACAGGTTTGGGTTTCCTGAATCTAAAATCGACCTCATTTGCATGCCTTTCAGCTGCAGTTGAGGTAATTTGCATGTCCCGGCCCTGTCCGTGTAAGAGATGTGTTAGGAGCTCTCTTGCACACCCGTGCAAGCTGTTCCTGGATCGCTCGTCGGACATGATGGCTGCATGGAGTCTTACTCTACTCTTAGACTCCGTGCAAGCCATCGTGAATCCAGCCCATAGTCTTTCTACACACAGATGACAAAAGTTATTTTTAAAGGTCACCATTTATAGCTAATGTTGCCAGCTTCATATAATATTAACAGAGTTACCAAAGTATAATACACTGATAATAGACATGTAAACACATAATGGTAATACAATAAAATACACATTCTTAAAGAAACACACTCCTGAGGTTTTAAACATAGAGCTTATTTTCAGCTATGGTAAACTTCACATAGATTAGTATGCCCTCCTTAAACCTTTAATTATACTTAATAGAAGAGTATATGACAGGTTTGATACCTTATACAATATCAAACATGTTATAATCTGCATAATATGAGAATCTTTGTGCTACCATTAACACACACACATTAGAGCTGAAATATGTATCCTATATAAAATCACCTTTTTGACATTATTATGTCAGGACTTGAAATTTACTGGTTAAACATTATATGAAAAACAGTAAATGAAGTAAATTAATGCAAATTATAATACAAGTAAAGTTAATACTGTACCACATACAGAAACATATTAATAATTCCTGAGAACTCAGCGTTAAAGCATCCTACCTGGGAAAATATATTATTGACCTAGGCAAATTTAACCTCATAGAACTATAAATGAAGTCTGCACGTTCTACTATCCAATAATAGTAAAAAGGAACAATTCTGGCTGATGTACACGACATAAGACATGCTACCGAGGAATTTTTATTTTGGCACAATATACCTAAACACAGTTTAAGTGATGGCATACAGTACTCATTACATTTGATGCTGAAACTAACATAACATGAGCTTCTTTAACGTTGATGTTAAAGGAATACATAGGTTAATGTATTGAGTCTGCTACAAAATTTAGATTGGAACTAGGTGTTCTCTTGTATTATTTCCTGGACAAGGTAGTAAGGGTAATAGAGTACTTACTTTCTTTTCGTCTATATCCTATATTCCACAATGTTGTAATAATAATAAGGTTTGCACCTACTTGAATTGATTTGTAATGATTCCCTAACTAAGCGTGTCTATATTCAGGTATATGCATATGTGTAGACAGTTGTATAGTTATATTGTTTTCTCCAGGACTCATCAGAATAAGAATGGGTAAAATAAGTCAGAAAACATATAGCGAATCTGTTGTAAAACAAAAGTAGGGTTAAGATCGTCTTTAAACATAAGGACATTCAAGATTGAAATAGCACAGGGCAGGGGTAATAAAAAAAATGGGAATAATGATTTTGGGTAAGTTGCTTAAATGATTGTTACCTGCCTTTCGACATAATCAAAATTGGTTAAAATAGTCTTCTTTCAACTTTAATACCTTATTTAAATCTCACAAGAAGAGACGTGGATTGCAAAAGCAGTGTTTGTGAGGGAATGAGTGGGATTGACTTTGTACAAATGGTGTTAGGTCACACAGGACCATTAAGACTCTTTCACCCATGGTATACTAATACACAAGGTTTTCATATACCAATAACACAAGCAAATACAAAAACCAAATCTTGTAAGGTCCTGTTAAATTCCCAGTCCAGGAGATTAGTGGGTAGGCACAGGGAAGGGACGGGAATAAAAGAATGCTTTCATAACATGTTTTTGATAAGAATTAAAAACTTCCCAACATACTTACACAAATATTCAAGACGTCTTTCACAAAACAAAAAGCTTTATAAATGTGGGAAATAGACTCATGGAACATTAAAGGGCTCCAGAACATTAAGAAGAGGAAACTGTTTTTACATCTAGCTCTGCAGTCTAAGGAAATCTTTTTACTAATCCAAACTGTTGTCCCCAATAGCCTAGAAAATTAAATTCTCTTGAAATGACTTTGTAACAAATCTTAGAATTATTGATAAATTATAAAACTGTCATGTGACCACACAATATTCCCTGCTGTGTTCTCATTAGTGCCCAGTTATATACTATCTGAGGCTGTACTTATACTGCAAAGCCTTATCCTGTCCCCAGGGTTTGTACCTGATGCCTGGAGAACAGCCACTGGGCCTCCCCTACACAAGGGTGGTCCCTCTACAGAGCCAGGCAATTATAACCCATCATCTTTACCAGCCTTTATATGCAAAGTAATGGTGTGTGTCATAGCATAACTCATTTATGCAGATACAGGCAACTTAACTGATCTACATCTCAATCAGCTGGGTTTTGTGAAGAACTAGTCCTGTCTCCTGAATCTAGTAAACTTCTTTGAACAGATTACAGATTCTGTGGACAGAGGTCACTTTGTGCACATTGCTTATCACAACCTGGCCAAGGCTTTTGACACTATCCTACATGCTGGTATTATTGAATAATTAAACACATTTCATGTGAACTCTGACATTGTATTTTGGCTGACAAATTGCCTACTCAACATATCCCATTTTGTGAAAGTGGAAGTTACTCTTTATGAAAGTAACATTGTAACTATTGGGATATCACAGGGATCAGTGCCGCACCTTCTCCTGTATGGCATTTATTTTGTAGATATCCAAGCCAATATCCCAGAAGTGTGGTAGAATACATTTGCTGAAGACCGCAAACTGGGCACCGTTATTTGTTCATCCATTAGATCTATAACATTGGCAGGGTGAAGGGGACAGCTGCCCTGTGTGTATGTTGCCAGGGGATACAATTAGCAGGTGCTGATGTATGGAAGAATGCAGTACCTGCTTCATAACTTAATGCCAATGCCAATGCTAAATTTGTGGTCATGGCTGAAATGCTGAATGCTCAGTGTGTGGTGATTTAACTGTAGCAATTAGTAACATGCAGTTTACTAAAGTTTCCAGGTATGAGAAGTGTTTTTTTGGTCCTGAATCATGGACTTTGAGAAGATATTAATCAGTCTATCGATCTGCAGAGGGGGCCTGATGATGTAATTATACTTCTGCCATCCACTCCTCCTAAATAGTTCCAGTAAGGGCTGGAATCTGCCTATACCTGCTGTACTACTGTTTACTCCCAGCTGCTCTGAGGTGACCTATGATTTCCATTTTTTTTAACCACGAACGACCCAGTCCAGTTTGGCTTTCTATTTCTTTGCAAAACCAATGACGCTACAAACATTAGGGACCTAAATCTCTAAAAACAAATCAACAAGACTTGCTGGAGGGATACGTTCCTAACTCAACCTATTACCAGCCTATGTGATAAGTTACTGCTACAGGTCAAGATCAGGGGGTTTTAACTCATTCACTTTAATGGAGCTCAGGAAGTTTGCACTGTAGCTTCCAATGGGCGGAGCCTAAGCCTTTTCACAGAATCAAATTATGTCCTCACATTTCAAGCAAATGTTCATGTCTCTGGAACCATAGGGGTTATGAAAGAAGTACAAATAGCAAACTCTTCAGCACAAAATATTTTTATAGCGGTAGTATTCTTTAGGTTCTATGTCTTAAACTGAATTTTATAAGTCACAGTAAACACAGCAACAATTACATTTGTAATATTTTGTAAACAACTTACAATATTTCAGCAACCACTCAAGTTACACACATACTGTCAGCAGCATTTTATTCGTTTATTTAAAAGCTTTCACATGAGGCTAAGGATTTCTGTCTGCGTTACTTAGTTGTTGGGTTAGTTAGAAAAATGTGACAATTACATCTATAGAAATTAATATAATAAAACAACAGTTAATATCTATTCATACAGTTGTTTAAGATGAAATAATTTAAAACCTTGTACATAGCATGGTTTTGGAAATATTGATGCAAATATGAGCAAACAATATCTGACACCTAGAGGTGTCAGTAGGATTTAACTGCAGATGCACCTGGGGGCATTACCCGGATGTAATAGGTTCATAGGTTCATAGGTTCATCCATTGGTCAAGATTTCTCTTGAAGGCCAAGGTGCTCTCAGTGCTCATGTGCCGGGATTTTTTGTTCCACAGCATAGGAGTCTTTATTAATAGCAAGTGTCAAGGTTTCTCCCGCCCTTGTGGCTCTGATGGATCTAGATTTTGCCTTGTATGTTGCAAGGTCACCTCTTGAGCAAGTAGAGGGCGACTGAATAGAGCTGGAGTTCTTTTCAGGGGCAGCATAGGGACAGATTTTGAGACCCTTTATCCTTTACCCGAAAGGGTATGACTATGCATTTTGGCATTTAACTTTAGGCCGTGGCTGTCAGATGTGTTTTTACTATGGCGCCCAGTTTGCAGTCATCTGCAAACTTGCTTGTACTTGATGTAATGAGCTAAAGCTAGTCATAGGTTCATAGGTTCATAGGTTTATAGGTTCATACTAGGCTATATGCCCTAGGGCATTTATAAGCCTAGCCAGAGTGTGTTTGGCTTTCGCCACCCATTTTAAATTAATTTTGCTATGCCCTTTTTCTAGATTAGTATACTGTGCCTCTGTCTAACAGTGACACAGAAGTTATACCCGGGGTAAACCTACAATCCCCCATCCACTCATCAAGATTCCTCTTGAAGAGAGTCAATGAGGGACTCTGCCTATCCTGGACTGGGATTTTATGCCAGAGTGAAGGGAGCCTCTGGGTTAAGAATCTGTCCCTCCAGCATGTCCTATTTATTTCAGTGCTGAGGTTAAAGTCTCTCGATCGCGTAGCTCAATGGGATTTGGATTTTCTGAGGTGCAGCATGTCCATTAATTCCAGGTTGGACATGGCTTTATACGTCAGGCACAGATCACCTCTGAGCAGGCGGTATGCCACTGAGTAGAGCTGGAGTTTCTTTAACCGGGCAGCATATGGCATCTGTTTGAGCCCTTTGATCCTCTTGGTGAGGTACTTTTGGGGTCTTTCCAGTTGCTGCAGGTTTCTGGTAAGGTACACCCCAAAAGGGGCATTGTACTCAATTATGGGCCGGATGAGGGATCAGTAAAGAGGCACGATGACCTCCCCTGATCTAGATATGAATCCCTTCATGATTAGGTGGGCTATATAAAATGTTTTTCTAACCACTTTGGCCACGTGGTTGTCAAATGAGAGATTGCTATCAACTTGGGTCCCCAGGTCCCTAATTACTTCTTCTGTACTTAATGGATTACCACTTATGTGGTAATTTGTGGGCACTTTGTTTTTGCCAAAGGGGATGACTATACACTTTTTGGCGTTTAGCTTGAGGCCATGGCTCTGGCACCAGTTGTCTGTTCCTATGAGGCCCTTTAGGAGGATGCTTGTGTCAGCTGGAGAGTCAATTATGGCGCCCAGTTTGCAGTCATCTGCGAACTTGGTCAGCCACAGTCCTTCCATGTTGGCCTGTACCTCTGAGAAATATATATCGAACAAGAGAGGTCCCAGGACTGAGCCTTGTGGGATGCCACTTGCAACTGGTTTGGAGTCTGACATGGCTCCAGCAATTCTAACCATGTGGGTTCTGTCCTTGAGCCAGTTTGCAACCCATCTAGTGACATAGGGGTTTATATTTAAGCTGGTGAGCTTATCTATAATGCCCGAGTAGGGTATTGTATTGAAGGCTTTTGCGAGGTCCAGGTAGGCTGTGTGGAGCACCTTCCCCTCGTCAATGGCCTTGGTGACTGTTTTAAAGAAATCGACCAGGTTTAAGAGGCAGGATCTGCCCTTAACAAAGCCGAACTGGGTAGGATCCAGTGTCTGTAGGTCCCCAATATCTTTATTTATAAGGTCCATGATGATCCTTTCCATAGCTTTGCAGACCAAGCTAGTCAGGCTTATGGGGCGATAGTTTCCAGGATCCATTGAGGCACCACCTTTGTGGAGAGGGACCACCATTGCTGTACGCCACTCTTTGGGTACATATCCTGTAGTAAGGCTGAGACTGAACAGCAGTTTTATGTTTGGGTTTAGCTCTTCTTGGAGTTCATGTAGGATGCAGCCCGGGACACCGTCTGGTCCCATTGATGCTATGTTTCTTGCATTGGAGAGGGAGGCTCTTACCTGAGCATCTGAGATGTCAGGGGGCAGCACTCTGCTGGGATAGATATTTGCCCTTTTGGTGGGGAGTTTGTGCTGAACCTGTCAGCTAGGATGTTGGCAATGTCTGTGGGTTTGGTGTATTTTTTGTCATTTTGGACTAATTCTGAGCATATCTGGGAATTCCCACCCAGGTTCCTAACATAACTAAAGAAAGCCTTGTGATTATCCTTAGTGTCCTGTGCAATTTTTCTCTGAAAGCTGGCCTTAGATGATTTTATGAGTGCCTGTAGATTTTTGCTAATACTGATCAGAGATGCCTTCCCTTTTTGGGATTTTGCTCTATCATGTAGTAGCTTCCTCCTTCTATTGTATAGTTTGTTTATGGCTGGGATCCACCAGACAGGACTTCTGCCTTTGGAGGATTGGGTCTTGGTTTTATTTGGGATTGCATGATCCATGCATTCCTGAAGGTGTTCATAGAATGTGTTTATAAAGGATTCTGTGGTCTGGGCCATATTTTCCACAGGCCCGGGGGCGTTGAAAAATTCTACCTCGGTTTTGAGGTGTATGAAATTTGCTTTAGAGAGGTTTTTCACTCTGGTTTTCTGGGCAGGGGGTGGGGTCGGGATGTGAATATCCAGTGAGATTAGTTTATGGTCTGATCTTACCAGTGAGGGATACACTTCTGTTCTGGAGCATAGAGTCCCCATGTTGGTGATGATCAGTTCCAGTATGTTTTCCCCTCTTGTGGGAGTGGTAACAAGTTGTTCCACAGCATTTGAGTTTATAAATTTTAGGAACCTTTGGGTTAGGGTGTTGGAGCTAGGGTAATGCTCCCAGTCTATGTTTGGGTAGTTGAAGTCGCCCAATATAATGGTGTTTGGAGAGACCTTCATATTTTCCAGTGTTCTCAGGAAGGCCGAGTGGAGTTCCTTGGTTTGGGAGGGTGGTCTGTATCAGGCTATAAACTGGAAGGCAGTTTTACCCACTGTTAGTTGCACATGGATAGTCTCTGATGCTTCGTGCTGTGCCACCAACCTGGAGGTGTGGGTATCTTTGACGAATATTGATACTCCCCCTCCTTTTGTGGTTCGGTCCAAGTTTTGGGGCTGAAAATCATGGTATGAGGTATAACCTGGTAGTGCTGGGGTGCTCTCGGGAGCCTTGAACCAGGTTTCTGTTACTGCACAGATATCGATGTTCTCCATGCTAAGGAGAGTTTTGAGTGCATGCATCTTGAGGTTTAGACTTCTGGTGTTGAGTAGCACTACTCTTAGTTTCTTATCCCTTGTGATACCAATGGAGGTGGGTTTGTCTTTTGAGCCTTGCCTAAAAAAGGCACTATGGGGGTAGCAAGAGCCTTTGCCAATATCCGAAAGCCCAGGAGTGATAGGTGCAAGCCATCCCTAGCGAAGCATCGTGGCTTGTCGAGCATGTCATCCCAGGCTGACAGGCATTGGATCCCCTTTGAATGACACCAATACTTAAGCCAATTGTTGAAATTGATCATTTTGTCTTCATGTTGTGGCATCATTCTTGGTGAGGGTAAGATGCTACTTAAGGTCAGGGTCATACCGGCCTGGGCTACATGCTCAGAGAGCTCCTCTATGTCTCTTTTCATGTAGTCCAGGGAGGTACATCTTTGGTCATTCACACCAGCATGGACAATGACTAAGTCATATTTGTACTTGCCTTTGAATGACCTGAGTGCTTGTGTTATGTGGCAGATCCTAGCACCCGACAGGCAGCTCACCATGACCTTCTTCTTGTTCAGCCTGATGAGCGGGACGTGCCTGATGATAGAGTCACCTATTACAAGTGTATCAGGTGTGTTGTTTAGCCTTAAGGTCTGTGACTGTTCGGCACACTGGCTTTGTGAGCTATGTGTTGCATGTGTTTTGCTTTGGGTGTGCGGTTGCTTGGGTGTCTGCTTTGGAGGTCTCTGCTGCTTAGGCAGATTTTTATTTAGAGCCTCCGAGTATGTTTTTATGTGTTTATATGTTTGGTTTGCTGTCGTGGTAGGTCTATGTGAGACTGGAATTGTAGTGAGTGTGGTGTCCTTCTCCTCCTGACTGGTTACGCCAGTACTGAGTTGAGAGAGCTTAGCCTCCAGTTCGGCTATATGGTTGCATCTCTCACATCTGTTGGAACTTGTTGGGAGAAGGAGAGGGTTGTCTGTGTACATGAGGCAGTTGTAACATTGCCTCAAGATTCCCAGATTCACCAACTGGACCGGAGAGGAGATTGACAAATGACCTTTGGACATGCTAGAATAGTATTGGGAATTCCTTTATAATTGAAAAAAAAGGGCCAATGGGGAACAAGGTGCTCAAGGGGAGTTTTTGAGGGTGTAGTGCTTTTAATTTTTTAGTGCTGACTTATATAATTGCTTTAGTGAGGAAGTGCCAGGTAACTTAAATGCAATGTGCTACAGGTAACTTAAATGCAAAAACGACAAACAGTAACTTTCATTCAAGTGAAACAAGGAAATAAGTACAGTAAGCAATGCAGATATCACTAGGGATCCACAGAAGCACTGAAAAGCTGTGTTTTAGGTGGAATTAGCATTTCAGGGAAATAACAAGCAAACAAACAACAAGCATACAAACAAAGCTAGATTCAGCAGGCCTGGATCTAGTCTATGCTACAGCAAACAAGGTGTACCAATTTCAGTAAGAAGCAGTTCAAATATGCAGGCACTATAAGCCTTTAATCAGAAATTCCCAGCTCAGAAGGGCAGAGTCCAGCCTCTCCTCCCACAAGAGTGCAGACCACAAACCTTCTTAATGTAAAATAACTGGCCTAAAGCCCAAGTGCTTAAACCAGAACTAATACACTTTTAGAATAACAGACACTAAGCCCTCAATCATCACTTCCCAACTTAGAAGGATGTGAGCTACCTGTCCTGCCACCACAGTGCAGGCCACAAACCTTCCTAATGTAAAACAACTGGTCTGAAGCCCAAGTGCTTAATCCAAAAGACTTAGAATGATAACTACACTTTAATCAAGTTACTACCAAGCAGTAATAAATACAATTGAATAATTTAAAGAACGCCTGGATTAGTGCTCAAGTTATACAAACAAAGCTAGATTCAGCAGGCCTGGATCTAGTCTATGCTACAGCAAACAAGGTGTACCAATTTCAGTAAGAAGCAGTTCAAATATGCAGGCACTATAAGCCTTTAACCAGAAATTCCCAGCTCAGAAGGACAGATTCCAGCCTCTCCTCCCACAACAGTGCAGACCACGAACCCTCTTAATGTAAAATAACTGGCCTGAAGCCCAAGTGCTTAAACCAGAATTAATACACTTTTAGAATAACAGACACTGAGCCCTCAATCAGCAGTTCCCAACTTTGAAGGATGTAAGCTACCTGTCCTGCCACCATGATCAAATGGGGCAATAAAAGTTTACACCACGGTTATCAGACACAACCCTTGTTGATTTTAGACCAGAGCATCATTAAGTACTCGTAAAGGGTGGCAAGAAGTTTTGTGTGTCTCCTTAAACGTGTATATCGCTAAGGATACTATGGTCCATGTAATTGCTTGTGTAACATTGTTTCTATGATCCTCATACTTATAATTGCGCCTTCTTTGCATTCTCAAAACCAGTTTGTTTAAAGACTTTTTTACTGATAATTATCTCTTTGTGTATTCCTTTCTTCCTTTTCAGCTCTTATTTACTCGCTGTGTTTATTTATTGTTTCTTCTAGGCAATTTATATTGCACTTAAATAGTTTTATGATGTGAAGTTTTTTTTTTCTACCGTATTCAGTGCTACATTTTATATTCCTGTTTTGTTATGTTTTATTTGTTTCATTTGTTTTATTAATCTTTAATCAAACAAACACACTAGGCACAACAGCCTCTTCTGAGGAACAACACAGTAACACTGCCTGGTTAGATGCCTTGCCGGAAGTCACAGACTTTAAAATTGAATTACATGGTCTCTCTTCCAGCTCTCTAGGTGTGTCAAACACAATACACACATATAAACCTACGGGATAATTGTTATCTCTAATTCATGTTTGCCATGGCTGTTTTGTGTCCTAAGATAAAATTGCGATGATAGCATGTAAGAAAGGGTCTGTTTTAAGTGCTTCCATGCTAGTGGCTCACGACATACTTGCTAACTAGCATTTTTTCAAAAAGGCAAGTGCTCTAACCCCCTGATCTTACTTAATTACTTAGAAACCGTTGACCTTATGAAACTGCTTAGTACCAACAGACCCCTAACTCTCACCCATTTCCTAACCTGAGTCCTTGCTCCCTCACCCTAAAACTCTACTCCCCCTCCCTAAACATAAAATCCCCCTGATCACTCCCAAAAACTAAAACCCCACTAACCTCTCTAAACCTAAAGTCCCTATTCACTCCTTAAACCTAAACCTAAAAATAAACCTAAATCTAAAAATAAACCTAAGTCCCCTCCTGCTTCAAATCCCTAAAGTTCCTCTCTGCTCTCTAACACTAAAACTCCCTTCCTATTCCCTAACCCTAAAACTGCCATCCTTCTACCTAACCCTAAAACTCGATTCCCATTCCATAACCATAAAACTCCCCTCCCATTCCCTAAAGTTAAACGCCTTTCCTAATGGCTGACATAATTTACACTTCCATCCCTCCCACTCCTTCCTCACATCTGCTGCACTTGATTTGCTGAAACTCAAGTAATGTGTTTGTGTAAGGTGTGACAACTGCTGAAACTCAAGTAATGTGTTTGTGTAAGGTGTGACAACTGCTGAAACTCAATGTGTTTGTGTAAGGTGTGACAACTGCTGAAACTCAAGTAATGTGTTTGCGTGAGGTGTGACAACTGAAACTCAAGTAATGCATTTATGTAAAACGTGACAACTGCTGAAACACAATGTATTTGTGTAAGGTGTGACAATTGCTGAAACTCAATATGTTTGCATAAGGTGTGACAACTGCTGAAACTCAAGTAATGTGTTTGCGTAAGGTGTGACAACTGCTGAAACTCAAGTAAAGTGTTTGCGTAAGGTGTGACAACTGCTGAAACTCAAATAATGTGAGTGACAACAACTGAAACACAAGTAATGTGTTTGTGTAAGGTGTGACAACTGCTGAAACTCAGTGTGTTGGTGTAAGGTGTGACAACTGCTGAAACTCAAGTAATGTGCTTGCGTAAGGTGTGACAACTTCTGAAACTCAAGTGATGAATTTGTGTAAGGTGTGACAACTGCTTTCCCAAACTCGTACATGAGTTGGAAGGTGAGTACCAGCCTGCACAAGCTGCATGATGCTCTGAGACAGTAGTCTTTGAGTACTTGCTACTCCAGTGCATCTAGTAGAATCTGTATGCAATTGTTTCTTTTTATGCACCTTAAGTGTTGCTGGAACTTTATTTCCTGGCCTCAACTGAAAATAGGCTCTATTCAGTTCAACAAACCTCCCGATTCACAAACAACTTGCAATAATAAATCAGATAAATTCATAACTGTCAGGGGAATGGAGTTAGTAACAATCCTTTATTAGGCCAAATCCTTGTAACATCCAGAAAAACATCTTACATCAGTGATATGATTGCAATATTAATATCAGCTTTTTATCTCCCAAACAGCTGATACAACTGCAATATTAATAGCTATTTGGGAGGGAAAATGAAAAATGAGTCACCTTATCTTATAAAAGCTGTCAGTAGCTGATTTTTTTCACACTGACAGATTTAGAGTGTGTGCATCAGGGCTTTCCATAATGGCAGAGGCAGAGAAGCCAAGATGAGTTGTTAGAGGCATACTGTGATGTACATGTTGAGATACTACTGGTTGTTTGATAAATTAGATTTTGTATCTTATAGGTTCATAGGTGTGTACTAGACTAATGACCCTGAAGCCTTTACAAGCCTAGCCCATAGGATTACCCTGGCATTGTGCCACCAGACCTTAGTTCCCAGTGCCTCTGTCAAGTAGAGCTACTGGAGTGATCCCTGGGGTGAATTTTCTATTTCCCATCCACTCATCAAGATTTCTCTTGAAGAGGGCCAGTGAGGTGTTCTGTTTGACATGTATGGGAAGTTTATTCCATAGCGTGGGCAGTCTCTGGGATATGAACATGTCCCTCCAGCATGTTCTGTTGATTGTGGTAATGAGGTTGAGGTCTCTGGAGCATGTGGTGTGGAAGGATTGGAATTTCTTTAGATGTAGTATTTCTAACAGAGCTGGGTCAGACATGGCTTTGGAAGTCAAGCAGAGATCGCCTCTAAGTAGGCGATATGAGACAGAGAATAGTTGGGGTTTTTTGAGTCTGTCCATATAGGACACATGTTTGAGGCCTAAGATCCTCTTTGTGAGGTACTTTTGTGGCCTCTGCAGTTGTTGCAGGTGTGTAGTGTCTAGCCAAATGGGTCACTGTACTCGATCACTGGCCTAATGAGGGAAGAGTAGGAGGAGACAATTACCTCTTTCTTCCTGGATGCAAAACCCTTAGTAATGAGATGTGCCACATAGAAGGACTTTCTGACCACACTGGCAGTGCGGTTGTCAAAAGAGAGGTTGCTGTCAACCTGTACTCCCAGATCTCTTATAATGCCTTCTGTCTTCAGTGGACTACCGTCACTATTAGTCTCAGTGAGGCCTTTCTGTAGGATGTCAACATCACTTGGGGAGTTAATAATGGCTCCCAACTTGCAATCATCTGGGAACTTTGTCAGCCAGAGTCCCTTCGTGTTGGCCTGGACTTTGGAGAAGTAGATACCAAACAGGAGAGGACCCAGGACTGATCCCTGTGGGACTCCACTCGTGACTGGTCGGCAGTCTGACTTGGAGTCAGTTACTTTCCCAATGTAGGTTCTATCTGTGAGCCAGTTTGCAAACCACCTAATGATATAGGGGTTGATGCCTAGCTCAGTGAGTTTTTCTATGATTCCTGAGTGGGGAATTGTATCAAAGGCCTTGACCAGATCAAGGTAGGCTGTATAAACCATCTTGGCTTCAACCACAGCTTTTGTGACTGACTCAGAGAAATCAACTAGGTTGAGCAGGCATGATCTACCCTTCGCAAAACCAAACTGTGTGGGATCCAGAGTTTAGAGATTCCCTATAGCCTTGTTTATTAGGTCCATAATGATGCATTCCATAGCTTTGCATATCAGACTCATCAGGCTAATGGGGTGATAGTTCCCAGGGTCTGTAATCACTCCTCCTCTGTGGAGAGGGATGACTGCAGCAGTGCGCCATTCGGTAGGGGCAAAGCCTGAGGTGAGGCTGTCGTTGAACAGGGCACACAGGTGAGGTGCCAATTCACTCTGTAGTTCATGTAGAACACAGCCAGT
This sequence comes from Protopterus annectens, assembly GCF_019279795.1. Taxonomy (NCBI): domain Eukaryota; kingdom Metazoa; phylum Chordata; order Ceratodontiformes; family Protopteridae; genus Protopterus; species Protopterus annectens. Next base: position 987,833,568 of record NC_056726.1, on the reverse strand, counting down.
GATATTGTCAGGTCCCATAGATGCTGTATTCTTGGCCTTTGACAGTGCTGTTTTAACCTATGCAGCAGTAATACTGGGTGCCTGGCAATCTACTGGTATTGTGATTGGTCCTTTGGGGGGGAGAGGGGTAAAGTTGGCACTGAATATGTCAGCCAGCATATTGGCAATATCTGTTGGATCAGTATAGGAGGTACCATTGTGCGGTAGCTCAGAGCAAATCTGGGTATTGCCATGGAGATTCTATACATAACTATAGAAGGCCTTGTGGTTGTCTTTAATATCTGCTGCAATCCTGTTTTCATAGCTAGCTTTAGAGGATTTGATGAGGATCTCAACTTTTTGTTGAGGTTGATAAGGGAGTTTTTCCAGTCCTGGGACTTCACCTTATTCTGCATCAGTTTCCTTCTTCTGTTGTAGAGTTTGTTTATGGCAGGGAACCACCAGGGTGGCTTCCTTTTTTTGAAGGAGAGCATCTTGGTTCTATTGGGTATGGTGATATCCATGCATTTGTGCATGTGTTCGTACAATGCATTGGGGTATGATTTGGCAGTCATGCAACTATTCTCCATTTGCATGGGTGCCATGAAGTTAGCCACCTCTGGTTTTAGGAGCCCAGGGTTAGCTTTGGAGAAGTTTTTTATAGTGGTTACCTTTGTGTGTGGGGGGGTGAGTATTTCCAAGGTGATTAGTTTGTGGTCGGATCTAACCAGGGAGGAGTTGTCTATTGGTGTAGAGCAATGGTTGCCCATGTTAGTAATGACTAGGTCAAGGATGTTTCTACCTCTAGTGGGGGAAAGAACGAGCTGGTCCAAGGCACTGGAATTAATGAATTCCAGGAAATGTTGGGCAAGTGTATTGGTACATGAGTAGTTTTCCCAGTTAATGGAGGGGTAGTTGAAGTCACCCAGAATGCGAGTGTTAGTATGGACCCTAATATTCTCCAGGGTGCTTAGGAATGTGGAGTGTGAGTCTTGGGACATGGTTGGGGACCTATAGCAGGCTACGACCTGAATTGCTGTCTTACCCAGTGTTAGCTGCACCTGAAGTATTGCTGATGCGTTATGATGGGCTACCAGTATGGAGGTGTGTGTATACTCTATGAATATGGAAACACCACTGACTTTGGAGCTTCGGTCCAAGTTCTGGGGCCAAAAGGTGTGGAATGAGTTCAAACCTGGTAGTGCAGGGGTACTTTCTGCTACTTTAAACCAGGTCTCTGAGGTGTGGAATGAGTTCAAGCCTGGTAGTGTAGGGGTACTTTCTGCTACTTTAAACCAGGTCTCAGCAGTTACAGCACAAATGTTGATGTTCTCCATTTTCAGGAGTGCTTCGAGCAAGTGCATTTTGAGATTTGGGCTTCTAGCATTGAGCAGCATGATCCACAGATTGCATTTGTTTGTAGCTGTTATGGTGGTAATTTGGTCTTTGGAACAATGCCTAAATAAGGCACTATAGGGGTTAGGGGTGGCAAGAGCCTTGGCCAGTATCTAGAAGCCCAGGGGTGACAGATGCAGGCCAACTCTTGCAAAGCATTGAGGTCTGTCAATCATGTCATCCAAGATCCAAGGCAGACAGATACTGGATCCCCTAAGAATAACACCAGAAGCTTAGCTAATTGTTGAAATCAGTCATTTTCTGCTTGTACTGTGGTATCATTCTGGGTGATGGTAGTATGCTGCTCAGGGCTAGGGTCATACCCACCTGGGCTACATAATCTGAGAGCTCCTCCATGTCTCTTTTCATGTAGTCCAGGGAGATACGTCTCAGGTCATTCACACCCAGATGTACAATGACAGAGTCATATTTGTACCTGTTGTTCAGGGACCTGAGTGTGTGCATTATGTGACGGATCCTGGCATCTGACAGGCAGCTGACTGTTATTTTCTCCTTATTCAAGCTAGTGATTGGGATATCAGTGCACCTCACTATCGAGTCACCTATGACTGGTGTGTTGGGTTCATAGGTTCATAGATTAGTACCAAGCTAACTGCCCTTGCAAGCCATTTTAAGCCTAGCCAATTATCCCTTGTGAGACTCAAACCCTGCATCTTGTGTTTGTAAGGCAAACACCTTAACCATTAGGCCACCCTCCCAACCCATGCTGTTTTGCCTTAGGGGCATTGGTTGAGTGGCACACTGTTCAGGAGAGTTATGTGTCTCTTAATTAGTGTTTTGTTGTGGTGGTCGAGTGCGTTTCTGCATTGGAGGTCTCTGCTGTTTGGGTCGATTTTTATTGAGAACCTCTGTAAAAGTGAGTGTGTGGCTTGTGTTTTTATGTGAAGGCAGTGCTGGGGTGTGTTCTGGAGGGCTATGTGTTCCATGTGGTGTAGTGCAAGTGCTGATTTCTCCTCTTGACAAGCTATTCTGGTCTTGGCTGGAGAGTGCGTGGCTTCCAGTTTGGATATACAAGTGCATCTCTCGCAAGTCTGAGTGTTGGGAGGTAAGAGGATAGGGTTGTCAGTGTACATGAGGCAGTTGCTACATCACCTCAGAAGCCCAAGTTCACTAGGTTAATAGGAGAAAGCACAGGGAACTGATCTTTAGACATGCCTGGAGAGGTGGGTATTAATAATAAGTACTGGAGCTGTTTCCTTGTAAAAGGTTTAATTGCTACAAGAAGTCTGGTAAAGTGCTAAACTAATAATCTAGTAGCACTAGCAGATGTAAGGAAACAAATTGAAGAGCAGACTTTGGCACTGCTCAGAAGCTTACAAACAGTCCTTGATACAGCAAATCTGTGTCTGGACTACACTATTTACAGGAAAGATGGAAAACAAGTGCAAATGCAGGCTTTTACTCCAGAAAGTTGAAAGAGATGGAATAAATTGCCCAAACGGCCAATAAACTACAATTTATGGGCCAGAAACCACTCCTCTTGTGGTAGATAGGCTACCTAGTGCTTACCACGCCCACTGATAAACTAGAAGGCTTCCCTCCAACACAGAAAGGCTTGGAGGCTCAGAATCTTATAAACAGTCCTGGATACAGCAAATCAGGAAAGGCAGGAAACAAGCTTAGAAATTTTTTTTTTTTTTTGCTGCTAATGTGCTATATTTTGTGTCTGTTTAAGAGTACAAATTTTTTTAAAATTGTAATCTATGCATCTTGTATTAAGATACTTCAATAAACTTTTTCTGGTTCACTATAATAATCCTGAGAAGTCTTAACTGGTCTGAGATTAATGCATAGAATAATTAGTTACTCATAATAATCCTGAGAAGTCTTAACTGGTCTGAGATTAATGTATAGAATAATTAGTTACTCATAATAATCCTGAGAAGTCTTAACTGGTCAGAGATTAATGCATAGAATAATTAGTTACTCATTCATTCACTTAAACTATGTTATTCATTTGTAAGGATAGCTGGCAAGATACTATCTTCTGCACCACTGCAGTTCTGCAGAGCTCATCTTGAAAGAAGCATAAATAGAATGAAAGTTGTTGTAAAAAGGACAGCTAAAATGTTGAACAATCTGCAGAGGTATGAGTTTTCTATGTAAAATCATTTAAACCACTCATTTTTAAGCATTTAGTTTTGGAAAAATTATTTGCAACTCAAGGAGGAAAGTACTTAAGAGTTGCTGAAACTAATTTATCTTCATTGGATTATGTTGTGGCTTTGTAGCTGATTATATCACTTGAGTGGGATATAGAGGTGCAAGTGGCTTGGCCCCCCCACATGAAACATTATTTTCAGGGTTTCTACAGTTTGGAAAGCTGTGAATGAATCAGTCTGCATTTGTGAAAAAAAAATTGATTCTTGTTCAATTTTTCAAACAAAATTTAAAGGAGAATAACAAATATATCTTGGAGGAATGAAAAAAGAGGAACATTATAAACATCTTCACAGATGCCCTATATAAACCAGAATTTACCATATTTTCTAGAGTAGATGCACTATGTATGCACTGCAATAGAAGGTACTGTGGCATGATAGCTGATTAGGACTGTGAGATATTGATAATGCATTGGTCAGTAGCCACGATAAAGCATGGAGCAGTAGCCACGTTAAAGCATGGAGCAGTGGCCATGATAAAGCATGGAGCAGTAGCCATAATAATGCATGGATCTGTAGCCATGCGAAAGTAGTGGGTCCAAAAGCAGCGAGAATGCATGGACTAGGTTGTGACTATTTTCCTGAAAGACATAATGGAAACATTTATCAATCAATCGTTGATTGACAGTGTTAGTCGTACTTCTTTTTATGGGATATTAAAGTGGTATTTATACTACTGAAGGGAAATCTGGTGATGGGAGCTAAGTTTCTCATCTCATTTAAGGGACATCATATTTAGAAGTACAGCAGCCCCCCCCATGCTACACTGTAGTGTCAGCAGTCCATCTACCTTAGATGGGAATAGAACCCACAACCTTCTACACCAAATGTGAGTGTGACTCTGCATTAGTCTTTTATTGTCTGATGTCATGGAGACCAAGCCACTTCTACCAACATTGAGCACTATAATGCATAGAATGTATAATGTATACATTGGTCTGAAACAAAAACTAGTAGTTTGCCCACAGACTAGAAACATCCGAAAAAAGTCTTTCTGCACAGCTGTATCTTTTTGCAATATAGTTGTCACCTTCTACTACAAGACCACTGCTTATCTTCTAGATTGGTTTTATTTACATTTGTTAATTCACTAGTCTTGTGGGACTAATCTGGTCGACAAAGGGTAGTAGGATCCTAGGGAGAGAAATTGTCCAAGTAGTAAAATGATTACCGAATACTACAGAATAAACTCATAAAGATAATTCAAGGAAAAAGCAGTATTACAGGTAAAATACTGCAGTAAAGCTACACAGAAGATAAAGGGAAGAGGAAGAAAAAGGTATGGAAAAATGGCAGCAACATCAAATGTGGCTGAAAATGAATACTTTGGTTGGTATTCATAGCCTGGTACTTTGTAGCTACATAGTGGTTATCCACAAAGAGAGCTGCTATGTAATGTATGCAGATAAGGTAAGTGCAGGTTATTCATGTGGAATAAGGAAAAGCGAAGAAGTGATGTAAACACATGTACTTATAGCAAAAGCATGAAGTACCTAATGCTTAACTTTAGGTACTTCATGCTTAACTTTAGGTACTTACAGCAAAAGCATGAAGTACCTAAAGTTAAGCATTAACTCCATACAAAGTACTATGTGAAAGCCTTGGGCTTTGTATTATTTCATATGCATTTGGATATAATGAACGGATGTGGGTACTGCGGCAGTGCATTGCCTTAGCTACTTTTTGTAGTATTACACCTGAATGTTATTTATGCATGTCTCATGCAGTAGAACAGTAATATTAATAAGTTTTTGGGCTGCAGTCCTTTTGATGAAGTAGATATTGCTTTGTCTGTGTGCATCACCTTTCATTAAATGCTGAATGCTTTGAGACAATAAGGTATGTTAGATGGGCAGAGATTATACTTTATGATTGTGCAAACTGTCACGCATAAGACTCCATTTTGCTTTCCAATAAACATATTCAGCTTTGAACATATCTGAGGCAATTTAGGTGCTCCCACAGCATGCAAATTGCTGAGGACTGCTGGGACTCCACCACTGTGAACCTATGGCTGCTTTCACGAGTAGCCGAGAGCTATAGTGCACATGTACATTTGTGTATTATTGCAATTCATTGGGATCGATGCAAAAGAGTCTAATTTACATACAAATGTGTAAATGGACCTGAATTTATGAGAAATAGTTTAACACCACCATATTAACATCTAATTACTAGACTTAGGCAGCAAATGACTTGGGAAACCACAGACTTTTTAAAGTAAGCAAAAATAATAAAAATCTTCTTCTTTTTCTTTTGGCTGTTCCCATTAGGGGTCACCAAAGTGGATGATCTGTTTCCATTCCTTCCTGTCCTTTGCATGTTGCTCTGTCAAACCAACCACCTGCATGTCCTCTCTCACCACATCCATAAACCTTATCTTAGGCCTTCCTCTTTTCCTGTTACCTGGCAGCTTCATCCTTAGCATCCTTTTCCCAATATACTCAGCATCCCTCCTCAGCACATGTCCAAACCAATGCAATCTCGCCTCTCTGGCTTTGTCTCCAAACCATCCAACCTGGTCTGACCCTCTAATATACTTATTCCTAATCCTGTCTACCCTCGTCACACCCAGTGCAAATCTTAATATCTTTAACTCTGCCACATCCAGCTCTTATTCCTGCCTTTTTGTCACTGCCACTGTTTCCAACCCATATAACATAGCTGGTCTCACTACCCTCTTGCAGACCTTTCCTTTCACTCTTACTGGTACTCGTCTGTCACAAATCCCTCCTGACACTCTTCTCCACCCACTCCACATTGCCTGTTCTCTCTTCTTCACCTCTCTTCCACACTCGCCATTGGTCTGAACTGTTGATCCCAAGTATTTCAACTTATCCACCTTTGCCAACTCTACTCCCTGCATCCTCACCATTCTTCTACCCTCCCTCTCATTCACACACATATATTCTGTCTTAGTCCTGCTGACCTTCATTCCTCTCCCCTCTAGAGCATATCTCCACCTCTCCAGGGTCTCCTCAACCTGTTCCTTACTCTCACTACATAACACAATGTCATCTGCAAACATTATAGTCCACAGGGGACTCCTATCTGATCTCGTCTGTCAACCTGTCCATCACCACTGCAAATAAGAAAGGGCCCAGAGCTGATCCTTGATGTAATCCAACCTCCACCTTAAACGCATCTGTCATTCCCACTGCAGAACTCACCACTGTCACACTACCCTTGTACATATCCTGTACCACTCTTACATACTTCTCTGCCACTTCCGACTTCCTCATACAATACCAAAACTCCTCTCTAGGCACCCTGCCATATGCTTTCTCTAAGTCTACAAAGACACAATGCAACTCCTTCTGACCTTCTCTATACTTCTCCATCAACACTCTCAGAGCAAACATTGCATCTGTAGTGCTCTTTCCTGGCGTGAAACCATACTGCTGATCACTAATCATCACCTCCCTTCTTAACCTAGCTTTTACTACTCTTTCCCATAACTTCATGCTGTGACTGATCAATTTTATCCCTCTGTAGTTACTACAGCTCTGCACATCACCCCTATTCTTAAAAATCGGTACCAAAACACTTTTTCTTCACTCGTCAGGCATCCTCTCACTTTCCAAGATTTCATTAAACAATCTGGTTAAAAATTGCACTGCCATTTTTCCTAAACACCTCCAGGCTTCCACAGGTATGTCATCTGGACCAGCTGCCTTTCTATTCTTCATCCTCTTCATAGCTGTCCTTACTTCCTCCTTGCTAATCTGTTGCACTTCCTGATTCACTATCCGCACATCATCCAACCTTCTCTTTCTCTCATTCCTTTCATTCATCAGCCCTTCAAAGTACTCTTTCCATCTGCTCAACACACTCTCCTCGCTTGGGAGTACGTCTCCCTCATTATCCTTTATCACCCTTACCATAAGCAAAAATAATAAAAATAATGTAAATGAATATGAAACACTTCAAAATGATGCAAAATTAGTGCGTTTACTTCAAGAAATGTTTTGTTTTAATCATATGATGAGAATAGCATGATGGCTTTAGTGAATGAACTCAATTTATAAATAGAAAATGATTACAGCAGCAGTGGAAATGATTAGTGGTCACTGAGAAAATAGTTTACTTTGGTGATATTTAATGATTGTGCATATATATATATGGTTGAAATGCGGTGTTTTACTTGTGAAATACTGAAGTGGTAAGGATGTGTTCTCTGAACATGCGTATCTTTATTTGGGGATTTCTGAGTGTCAATGAAGAATGAAAAATAACTGTATTATGTACACATGAGAATGGTAGGGGCTAGGGGAAGGAGTAATCTGTTAACAAAGTTATCACTTTACTGCTTTTAATGTATTGATACTACTGCATAGGTTCATAGGTTGGTACTAGGCTATTGGCCCTAGGGCCTATACAAGCCTAGCCATAACAATTCCCTGTTTCCCATAACAATTCTCTGGCTATTTCTTCCCACACTATTTACTTCCCTGGACCCCTGTCTAGCAGGGCGACTGACGTGATCCCTGAGGTGAATTCCAATCATCAAGGTTCCTTTTGAAGAGGGCCAAAGAGGTGCTCTGCTTGACATGTATGGGCAGTCTATTCCAGAGTCTGGGGAGTCTCTGGGTCAGGAACCTATCCCTCCAGCATGTTTTGTTTATTGTGATGACAAGGTTTAGATCTCTGGAGTGCGTGACTCTGAAGGATTGGGATTTCTTTAAGTGTAGCATGTCCAACAGCTCTGGGTTTGACATGGCCTTGTATGTTAAGCAGAGATTGCCTCGGAGTAGACGATATGTGACAGAGTATAGCTGGAGTTTTTTAAGGCGGTCAGCATAGGGCAGACATTAGTATACCACAACTTCACTTGTCTGGACTGAGATTTTGCATGTGTATGTAATTATGGGGTTTGTGTTACCTAACTTTTTATAGAAGGATAGCAGGCACACTTTTATTGTTGTGTTGTTTGACTGATGATTACAGCAACAATTTTTTGTGCATGATGGTGGCATTTTTTTATATGCAGTAATTATGAAAAACATGAGGTCAAAGTAGAGAAAGGACAACTTTAATCATGAAGAAACTGCATCCTCATGGCAGCTCTTAGGACATGTGGTAAACATCTGTTTGGTAAAAGGGGGCCTAAACAAGCTGAGATCACAAACGCCTGGGATCAAGTTGTTCTCTACATTATTTCAGTCAGTGCAAGACAGCTCACATTAATATAGTGCAGAAAGAGGGCAAGTGATATGGTAGGATATGCTTGAAGCCATGCAAGGCAGAATGTCATAGCATGTACCAGTACTGGTAGACCTCCAACAATTATCCCAACACCAGATGAGGAATACCTCCTTTCCATCCATGGGGATGACTATGATAGAGAAAATGATGCCACTGGAAAAATCATACGTGGTGTGGTCACTGGCTATTACCAACATCTGCAGCAGAGACAGCAACACTCATCTGCTCATGGTTTAAGAACAGTAACATATATTTATATAGAGAATTCAGTGATGGCATGGAATGATTACATTAAACACATGACAATTACTATTAATATGTGAACCTTCTACATCTGCACAGAATGACAACGAAGGCAGTGTGCATGGTAAGTGTCCCCCACACCTCCTTAATAAGCATACAGTAGTGTACACTATCTCTTTAGTTGTAATGCTTTCAAAAAATTTTGCAGGGTCAGTAGCAGACGCAAACAGTTCCACTATACCAATGAATTTGGAGGATAGCAGCAGAATGGCTGTTGAAGATGATAATGATGATAAAATAGTTATATTTATGAGGCAGCCTGCGGAAAGTGGCATACAGTCCCCAAGTTTAATGGCAGGCTCTTACACTTTGCAGCAGGAAGTGATGGCATGATCTCACTCCACAGCAGGAAGTGATGCAAAGATCTCTCACTCCACAGCAGGAAGGTGACAGCGCATCACAAACTCCTGCATACACTGACATTATGCTTACACTTGTACAGGCAGAAGACCCATATACTTCTAAACCAGCATCTCCAAATTCAGATGAACACCTTGAAGTTAATGGCAGACATTCAGAAGTAACAGTGTCCACAATGACACATTTACATTGGTGAGTGAGGCACTGGAATTTGTTGCAGCTACTCCAGAAAACAAATAAAGCATCGGCTGCCCATCAGGAAATGTGCCATGACATTGTGGATATCCATCTTCATCCAAAAGACAAAACAAAAATAAAAGAGAGAGAAAAAGAAGGAGAGAGAGGGAAGGGAGTGAGATAAAACAAAGAAAAAATGTTTTTGTATTCATGTCAGAAGAAAAAATTCAAGTGAGTCACATCTGCCTCAGGTGATGAAAAACTTCTTTATTTGCAGCTAACCAGATTACAGCAGCATGTTGGCCAAGATGATCTCAATCTGATCAGCTTGGTTATTGACATCAACTTTTATACTTTCCTGTTACTAGCCAAAATAGCTTTTGTTACATTTCTAACAGTTGACAGTTGGCTATGAAAAACATCTAGGATCACAATTTACCTCAGAAAAGAATGTTTTACCTCAAAACCACAGCTAGTGTAGAATGCTTACCTCAAAAGCACAGTTAGTGTAGAACGTTTACCTCAAAACCACAGTGGTAGCTGGAATTTTCCAGAGCCTGCCTCAGTAAATTAACTCTTATTCAGAAGTATAGAAAACAGGTGTTATTCAAGTTCATAAGCAAACTACATCTATCATAGATAAAGCCCATCTTTAATAAACATGGTTCAATGACCTTTTCTTACCAACACTTCAGCAAATAGCATATTCATTTTGCTAGATGGGAGAAAGAGACAAATAATAATAATGTGTTTTAAAACTTTTTCTCTTAACATTTCTCCCCTCAAAACACTTTTATTTGTCTTTTTTATTTCAGCAATATATGGTAAAAACTAAGTTTTTCTTTGCATACATTACTTCATTTGCAAGACAAACTTTTAAACTTCAAAACATTTGCAAAAAAATCACATTTCAATGTATTCACTTTCACCAGTCTGTTGCAACTGCTGGTACATCGTTTTCGTAACAGCAGTATCAACCAGTCTTTGTAGAAGACCTCCGATACAGGGTATACAACAGCAACCACATACCACCACGATGGCCACAGCGACTCCGACGGACACCTGGAAACTGCTGATGAGATGACTCCATTTTCCAAACCACGCTCATAGAAAGCTGTAAAGGGATTACTTACCCCAGAGTTCTCTGCCAGTTCTTCGGATAACATTTCCAAACCTTTCAAAGCTCGAGTGATGCTCCCATCAGGGGCAGTGTTATTCAGAATATACGTACAACAGAAAGTCCCAAACATCCTGCAAACTCCTCCTTCTTTGGCCAGGAGCATATCCAACGCAATTCGATTCTGCCATGCCACCTGCGAAGTGGCCTCCAGTTGTTCAGCAATACCTTTTAATGCATCTTTGGTATAGTTCACAAAATGCTGCTGGTTATAGTAAATGTAGTTGATCCAGTCCACATTCTTATTGGGTTGAATCCAGACAAAGATGGATGCAAAACCAGCCGCTATTTGGTTTATTGCTTTGTATTCATCAGGCACGTCTCTTGGTACGCCAGTGCTATCGATGTAGACACCGCTATCGAAGGATTGCTTCGGTGCCTCTCTTTTTCTCTTATTCAACCACTTCTGCTTTATTTCAGGTTCTCTTACGAAATTGCTTGCTGGAACTGGGAAAATGTAGAATGGCAGAATTAACTTTGCAAGTGCACAAGTTCCTTTCCAGGGAATCGTAAGCCTTGATCTGAGTTTGTTGTCTCCACATAACCACCAAACGTCTGCTAAACAATGAGTTTGGTTCTCCAGAAATGGATTCTCATTGCCATTCACAGTAATGTTGCAATAATTCTGTCCCATATTGCCATAATTCTTTCCTGTGCCATCTCTGGAAATGCACATATATGAACCTGGATAGGAAATCGCTGCAGGCGGTTTCTCAACTTTGCTTATGACTGGACAATGCTGAGTTTCATTTTTGCATTTATCTTCAGTTTTGTTGAAGAATAGTTTTAACAGACACATTAGGTTACCTTCATCTTGCATCAATGGGACTGTCGCTAGTTGCTGTTTACCTTCAGAACAAGAAACACAGTTCTCACGATGTGCCTCTCGGGTACTATATCTAACCCAAGATAACCATTCATTATGGTGTACGAATCCCGTCTCGAGTAACAATTGTTCTTCTTCTGTGAAGGCAAAATCTGCTTTACTTGTAGCATTTTTAAGGCTTTGTACTTTAAGTTGGAGGGTCCCCAAAGGATCAGTTCCAATTGGAAGAGACACTCCGATTCCATAAGCTCCTGAATCACTTTCTTGTGGTGACACAATGGTTATAGTAAGTACTTTGGTACCTTGGAAATGCGCAATTTTTATTCTTTGTTGCCTGCTTTAATCTTTCTCTGGTATCACTGCACCACTTCTTTCCCATCCATTCACATCTGTTGACCACCAAACATTTGACCAGGACGTACAGTCTCTATTGCACAAGTATTTTGCATGAGTCAAGAAATCATTATTGTTCCATTTAGCACAGTCCAAAATTCCTTCACAAAGTTTTACCTTGAACATAGTAGTAACACCTGTTTGCACTTGCAGCACCACCATTCCTTTTTCTCTTACAACTGTTCCTTCTCGTATGGACATATTTACTTTTGCCACCAAAATCATCATCACGTAACAGTTCAAGTACCAGTTGAACATGGCCATCCTTCCTTTGTAGTCAGACTTTGCGTTCAGGGGTCCAGTGGAGTCTGACCAACATCAATGGTAGAAGGAAAAGTCTTAAGTTTTTTACAGTGGGTGATATGAATCCACAAAGTCCTCTCTGCGATCTTTACAGCCGTAGGTGTCGAGATAAGTACTTGATATGGGCCTTCCCACCTGGGGGATGACCAGTTCTTTCTCTTCACAATTCAGATCCACACCCAGTCCCCGGGTGTCACGCTTAACAAGGTTTCACTTCTGGAATCTGCAAAGGAGTCATTGGTTACAAGAGACTTGACATTTAGCAGCTTCTTCATATAATCCGCCAGATCCTCACCCCCCCCCCTCACATTCCACTGGCAACAATCCTTGCCACTGCGGGACGTAATATGGTCTCCCAAACAAAAGTTCAAATGGTGTAAGTCCTTTGTAGGAGGGTGAGATTCGCATGTACAGGAGTGCCAATGGAAGGCATGCAGTCCAAGATCTATGCGTTTCTGCCATCAGTTTGCAGAGCTTACTCTTCAGGACACCATTGTGCCTCTCCACCAGTCCAGCTGACTGCGGATGGTAAGCACAATGGTACTTGAGATCAATTTGAAACACTTGACCCAACTTTTGCACAATCTGGTTTACAAAATGAGACCCATTATCACTATAAATGTGCCTTGGAAGGCCAAATCGGGGAATTATTTCTGTTGTCAAAAGCTTTGCTACTGTGTGTGCATCAGGATGCTTTCCTGGAAAAGCTTCTACCCACTTAGAAAAAGCATCAGTTATGACTAGACAAAACTTTTTTCCCTCTGAGGGTGTCAACTCAATAAAGTCCATACAGAGTGTGTGGAATGGATATGAGCATGATACTTTGCACATAATAAACAAGATAAACAGAATTGCTTTGCATAAGTTGAAAATCCTTTACACCAAAACACCTTAGACACTATTTGAACCATTGTCTGTACTCCTACATGGGCAGGTCCATGGCTAACCAATGCAGCATACCTAAAAAGGTTTGAGAGTAATACCATTTTGCCATCTGATGCCCTATACAACCCATCCTGTTGAGTGATACCATATTTCACCCAATGACATTTTTCCTTTTGTGTTGTCAATGTCTGCATTACTTTTAGTGTCTCTAAGTCTTAGAGGTGCCCGGGCTCTAAATCATTGTCATGTAAAAGCAAATAATTTTCTTGAGCTGCCTTTTTTGCAGCCATATCAGCAAGGGCATTTCCCCTGGAGACAGGATCTTTTTTGTTAGTATGTGCGGAACATTTACATATCGCTATCTGAAGTGGTAGTTGCACTGCATCTAACAATTGTAAAATTAAATCTCTGTGATTTATTGGTTTGCCTGTCGCAGTAACCATTCCTCTATTCTTCCATTGTTGGGCGAAAACATGTACAGTAGAGAAAGCATACTGACTATCTCTATAAATTGTCACTTTTTTACCCTCCCCTAAGGGTACAAGCTCGAGTCAAAGCCACTAACTCAGCTGCTTGGGCAGAATAAATGTTTGACAGTCCTTTTGCTTTTAAAACTTCAGTTTCTGTGGTGACAGCATACCCTACTAGTGTTTTTCCTACAGTGTCCTTCTTTGCTGATCCGTCTACAAACAAAACAAGATCAGAATCTACCAATGGAATATCCATTAAATCTGGTCAGGGAAGTACTTTGTCATGAATGCTCTCTAAACAAACGTGTTGAGTACCTTCTGCTGGAGTCGGCAAAAGTGTCGCCAGATTAAGAGTTGTACATCTTTCTATGGTCATATGTGGCTGTGTCAGCAGCACTGTCATACATGACAAATGTCGACTAGGAGATAAAAAGGTTATCTTATCTTGCAAAAGTATAGTAGCTACTGAATGTGGAACTCGCAGTTTTAATGGGTGAAACAAAACTAATGATGCTGAGGCTTGCACTGCCATGGCGGCTGCCACTACAGCTTGAACACAATGCGGCAATGCCCTTGCAACAGGATCTAATCTGGAGGAATAAAAAGCAATCGGTCTCTGTTTATCCCCATGTACTTGTACCAGAAACGAAGTCATATATCCTCCCTTACAATCAACCATTTGTACAAACTGCTTAGAATAGTTCAGAAAACCCAAAACAGGGGATCCTGCTATCAATTGCTTAATTCTATTAAATGCTTGTATTGCCTTATCTGTTCACTGTATATTACTTTTAGCTGCCATGGGAGTGTCATAGATCAGGGCGGTCAATGGCCCTACTTCTTCAGCATAATTAGGAATCCATCTTCTACAAAAATTAGTCACACCTAAAAACGACATCATCTCCTGCTTAGTCGTAGGCATAGGTGCTTCAAAAATTGCTTGTTTTCTTATAGATTCATAGGTTGGTACTAGGCTATCAGCCCTAGGGCCTATAAAAGCCTAGCCATAACAATTCCCTGGCTATTTCTTCCCACATTATTTACTTTCCTGGACCCCTGTCTAGCAGGGCGACTGACGTGATCCCTGGGGTGAATTTCTTTTCTCCCATCCAATCATCAAGGTTCCTCTTGAAGAGGTCCAAAGAGGCACTCTGCTTGACATGTATGGGCAATCTATTCCAGAGTCTGGGGAGTCTCTGGGTCAGAAACCGATCCCTCCAGCATGTTTTGTTTATTGTGATGACAAGGTTTAGATCTCTGGAGCGTGTAGCATTGTATTTTCCAATTGTCTACCTTCCTGTGAGACTAAATAATCCAAGTACTTTACTTGTGCTTTCCACAATTGTAACTTTTCTTTATTTACTTTGTCTTTGCTCAGCTAAAAAACTAAGAAGGGCAAGGGTATCCCTTTTACAACCTTCCTGCATGGGTGAGGCCAACAAAATATCATCTACATACAACAGAACCTGGCTTCCCTCTGGGGGAACAAACGGAGTTAAATTCACAGCCATTTCTTGTGTGAATATTGTCGGACTCTCACAATAACCCTGTGGCAATCTGGTGTAGGTGTATCTTTTACCTTGGAAAGTGAAAGCAAACCAAAATCTACTCTCCTTGTGTAGCGGTATGGAGAAAAAGGCATTGCTTATATTTATGACAGAAAAATATCTGTGCTGAGGTAGTAAATCATTAAATAATGTATAGGGATCAGGGACCACCGGTGCTCTTGGGATCACAGCTGAATTAACTGCTTGTAAATCCTGAACCAACCTCCATGACCCATCCGGTTTCTTTACAGGAAACAACAGAGTATTGCAGGGTGAATCTGGGCATTCAACAAGAATTCCTACCTGTTTTAGCTGTTCAATAACTGGTTTAATTCCTTCCTACACTTGCTTACTTAGTGGATATTGGTGCTTACGAGGTCTAAAACCTGACTTTGCAGTTATACAAACTTCACCTGCTGTTTTCGTTAATCCTACATCTCCTTTACCTTTTGACCATAAATCTGCAGGCAAGGCACTTAACGCACTATCTTCCTCTTGAGTTAGGAGGATTTGTCATACCATTTCTGTTTTGTCATCCCTGAGGTGCATACTTGGTCGTGCCCAAGTCACCCAATTTAATCTTTGTACCTGGATCTGTTGATCTTTCAACTGACTTTCAGACATTGTGTTCCAAATCGTTACCTTTTTCGCCAAATCTACCCAATGTGTCCCCACTGCTTTAGTAACTGAAACATGTGGGCTATAACTTGAGCGATATAAAGAACTCATTTCCTTAGTCAAAGTACAGGTTACTACTGTATTACCTTGCGTATCCTAAAACATATCATTCAAAATTATCCTTGCACACTTGTGCTTAAAGAATTCTTTTTCAAATTCTTTATCCGGACCAGGGGCCTTATAGAACATTGTACAATGTAAGTGCGCCGCAACCTGTGGTGACCCGCTCCTAGATTTACTTAGAGCTAGATTGATCAACTCTGTATCAACCCTCCCCGGGCCGTCTGAAATCAAGTCTAGGCTATACCAGTAAAACAAGTCTTGTACTCCCTGTACTACTAAGCCATCCGCTAACCTTTTTGCCTCAATACCTTTAGGTGTGGGAATTGCCACTATTCCAAACACATGCATCAAATCTGTTCCTAGCAAATTAACTGGACAAACTTTTGATATAATTACCCTACACCTAACAGTTTGGTTTGTCTGTGGATCTGTGAACAGTAGAGGATGAGACAGTAGTTCCTTATAGATTTTCCCGTTTGCCGCTTTTACAAGGATAAACTCATCTGTTTCGCAGTTCGGAGGCAGAACTACTGGACCCAAAAGTGTACGCAATGCACCTGAATCACATAAAAACTCCACTTTCTGTCCCTCAACCAAAAACTCTATCATGGGTTTCTGATCTAGATGCATAGCAATACCCAAATTTGCCAGGTTTATGACTTCACAGTCACAATCCCGCCCTTCCATTAGAGTGTTCTGACATTCATCGTAGAGAGTGTCTGCCTCTTCATTATCCCCATAATGAAGATGGCACTTTTCTTTACTATCATATAGTCATGCGGAGCCCTTGTTTGTAAGCTGTGGGGGATGTTGAAACTCTTCACAGTCGGCAGTGAAGTGCCCACATCTACCGCATTTAAAACACTCTCCACATTTTAACCTTTCCCTATAGGCTGAATGTCCACCCGGTTCATTTAACGTATCCCATTGCGGGCCCCCACATTTTTTTATGCCACCATGGTGCCCTTGCCCCCTTTGATCCTGTACTAAGAATATACCACCATCATCCCCTACTGCCAACACTTGTACTTTCTTTTTCTTTTTTAGATTAAAATGTCGCTCAGCATGCCGTGCATACTCAAACAAAGGTTGCAGTCTACATGTTCTGTGATCTACCATGTGCTTAGTAATAAAACTACTTATCGGAGCCTTACAACCTTTAAGAAAAGCATTTTTCAATTGCTGTTCATACGGACTATCATTAGTCTGATCCTGTGGAATTGTCATTCCACAATGGTTATTGAACACTTCTGTCAATCTTAAAATATAGTGATCTACAGATTCATCATCATTTTGGAGGCACTGATTTATTACTGTCCAATCTGCTCTTGGACGCCACTTATCAGAAATTCTCTTTAACAGATCAGTGACACGCGTATCTAACACCCCAGAATTATGCTTTAATGTAGTGCCGTCATCTGCCTTACATGTCCAAGTACCACAAACTAAGTGCCAATCTGGACCTAAGATTTGTCACACTACTTGTTCTACTTCTAAACCATTTAGATGATAACTTAAATGCATACCAACTATGTCCTTAGAAAACTTTTGAAAATTAACCTTGGGATGAGGAATATAATCCGTAGCTCGTTTTATATCCTCTCTAGCCCAGGGACGATAAACTAAAATAGTTGGTTGTTGTCCAACATCTCCTGCTTGTGGGTTTGCAACTTGTATTAAGGGAAGAGCTTCTGAATGGTCAGAAAGTTTAGTAGCCCAACGTCCTTGCCCTGCTGGTCCTGACCTTAACTACATAGGTTGGTCTACCTGTTGCAAAGCAACTTTACGTACTACGGGAATTTGTGGGTAAATTGGAGGGGGTCACAACATTTCCTTGAGCAGCTAATAACCCACCCTGCTGTACAGATCCCACATCTTCAGATTGATATTGAGGAGGTTCCCCCGGTATGGCAGCAGCAATTTCACCATACAGTGGGGCAGTTGCCTGCCTTTGTACTGCACAAACTGTATGCTCATCCTCCTTATCTAAAAATAAAGCTACTTTTCTACTTGGCACCAGTGATCCCTTTTGATTTATTTTCTCTTTTTCCTGACACTGTTTTTCTTTTATAGCTCATTTATTTGCTTCTTCTAACCATTTTGTGCTTGGGGAAATCCCAATTGTCTCTGCTTTTTAGTTCTAGTTCCTGCATCTCTTTTCAAATCTCTAACCAATTTTGCACAGGCATTCTTATTCAGTGTACCATCAAAATCATATTTCAACTTCCACTTCTTCAAAAAGTTAACATTATTTTGTTTAAACTTTTCATATACTTAGCATCAACATTTAAACAGGCATCACTCTCACACTTGCAGCAACTTGAACCAAAATACAATGCATTAATACATCATATCCCTTTTTTTTTTTTTTTCTCTTAAGAACAGTATTTGGGGTTAGGCTTACAAATGTTACCTGAACGTGTCACATAGGGGGTATCACTGTGTGTCTTCTTGGTGGGAGAGCAAGCTACAGGAACTTGCTGCACACTGGAATGCTGAGTATGCGCAGGCATTGGTTGAAGTGCCTGCCGGGCCCGTGGAGTGAGGGAAGGAGTGTCCGGTGTGGCAGAGTCAGCTGGATGGGAACAACCATCGGCAGGATCGATCTGTCGAGGTGGTGGCAGTTCACCAACAGGTAGGATGTGGTGACGATTTCTCCTGTAGATGCCACCATTAGATTCGATGATGTATGAGCGTGGCTCACTGCATACCTCCTTCACTGTGCCCAGGCGGTCGTGTCCCTTAATTGCCTGCAACCTGACCACTTGACCCTCTCTGAGTGGTGATAATGGGTGGCTTGTTGAGTCGTAGTACTGCTTCTGAATGAGCCTTTTCTTTTTAAGTTGCACATTGACCTGTTCCACGTCCTTTGGGGCCAGTTACAGCAGATGGGTGCTGACAGGAAAAGTTGAGCGAGTCTGCCTGGACATTAGACGTTCTGTGGGTGATCCCAGCGTTTTGTCACACGGGACATTTCTGATGTTCAGTAGGTTGAGGAAAACGTCTGTCCCGTCTCTGTGAGACCTTTCCATCAGTAGCTTGGCACTGCGGACAGCCCTTTCAACCAATCCGTTGGACTGGGGGTACTCTGGGCTGCTGGTTATGTGGGCAAAGTCCCACCACTGGGCAAACACTTTAAAACGCTGACTGGTATATTGTCTTGCATTGTCAGAAATCAGGGTGTGAGGTACTCCGTAGACGGAGAAGTGCCTTTTCAGTTTTGTGATCACCGCTGCTGAAGATGTGTCCCGGAGAAGGTCAATTTCAAACCACCCTGAATAGGAGTCGACCAGCACCATGTATTGATGTCCATGCCATTCGAACATATCCGTGGTGACCGTAGACCAAGGCAGGGCAGGAACCGGATGTAGTTGTAGAGGTTCCTTCTGTTGGTGTGGTCGGGTACTGTTACATACAGAGCAGGAGAGCAGCTCTCTTTCGATGTCTTTGTTCATTGCTGGCCAAAATACAGTGCCTCTTGCTCTGTGCTTTGTGGCTTCTAAGCCTGGGTGACCTCTGTGCATAATATTAATATAGTCTTGTTGTAGGGAGTCGGGGATGACCATCCTGTGACCTTTAACGACAACGCCATTCTCCACTATCAACTCTTCTCTATATGGGAAGAATGGATGCACAGACGGCGGAACCTGGCAGTCTTTGTTGGGCCAGCCATTCAGAATCACTGTGCTTAGAGTTTGCAGGACCTGGTCTCTTGCCATGTGGGCTCGTAGCTCCTCCAGCCTGGCTGTAGAGATGTAGCTGACAGGCATCACCTCGAAGTTGTTATTTGCACTTTGAGTTTGGGAAGCACTGTTGCTTGGGGCTCGTGACAGAGTATCCGCAAGGTACATGTGCTTACCCCTCTTGTAAACAAGCGTTAGGTCATAAGCTTGTTATTGCAGTAACATCCTCTGTAGGCGAGCTGGGGCAATGTGGATTGGCTTCTTTAGGATTGTAACAAGGGGCTGATGGTCTGTTTCAACTACCGTGGGTTTTCTGTATATGTAGTCTCTAAACTTGGTACACGCAAACACAACTGACAACAATTCTTTCTTGATTTGTGCGTAGCGTGTCTCAGTATCGGTGAGCATGCGAGATGCGTATGCTACTGGCTTACCACTTTGCAGACATGCAGCACTCAGTCCGTAACGTGAAGCATCACAGGTTAATGTCACTGTCTTCTTTACATCAAAATACGATAGGACTGGTGAGCTGGCTAGGCATGATTTGAGGTGTTCGAATGCTTGTTGATGTTGTGGGAGCCAACACCAGATGGTATCCTTGTGTATTAGGTGCCTGAGTGGTGCTGCAATGCTGCTGAGATTTGGGATAAATTTTCCCAGGTAATTTACCATACCAAGGAAATGCTGTACAGCCAGGGAATTTTGGGGAACTGGCATATTTGTGATAGCTTCCGTCTTTGTGGGGTCGGCCCTGAGACCTTCTTTTGTGAACATGTGTCCCACGTAACAAACTTGATCCAGACGGAACTTACATTTGTGGGGGTTTAGTCAGAGTCTGATCTCTCGTGCACGGTCAAGTACCTTCTTTAGGTTTGTGTCGTGTTCTGCAGCATCACGACCTCCCACAATGATGTTGTCAACTATGATGGCACAAGGGTAGCCAGCAAATAGTTGCTCCATTGAGCGCTGGAAACCCTCACTTGCTGAATTGATGCCAAAAGGCATGTGTAGAAACCTGTAGCGCCCAAAGGGTGTGCTAAATGTAGTTAGCATTGATGACTTATGGTCGAGCTTTATCTGCCAAAATGAGCTCTTCGCATCAAGCACTGAGAACAGAGTCGCACCTGCCATTTGGGTGGCAACTTCCTCAACACTGCGCATTGGGTAATGGGGTCTCTTTAAAGCCATGTTTAAGTCTTTAGGATTAATGCACAGCCTTATCTCCTCTTTGTCTTTCTTGTGTGCTACCACCATTGATGAAACCCAGTCTGTGGGCTCAGAGACCACTGTAATGACTCCTTTGCTGGCCATGTTTTCAAGTTCTGACTCAACTTGGGCTTGCATAGCTATAGGAATGCGGTGCGCTGGCCGGATGACGGGCTGCACCTCAGGATCTAGAGTCATGGAATATATTATTGGAAGTTCTCCAAGCTCATCGTTGAACACATCATCATACTGTTCACGGACATTTTTTGTAAAATCAATGTCAGGCTCTGTACTGACCTGGTGAACATGAGGGCTCAGTGTGACAAGTCCTAGACGTACACATGCTCGAAACACCAGCAGTGGCACAACACCACGATCCACAAGGAAGAACGGTAGTAAGTGTTGTTGTCCATCCAGTGACAGAGAAATTGTAGCAGAACCGGCTGTTTCGATCTTGCTTCCTCCGTAGACCACTAGGTTTATTGTTTTATTGCATGTCAAAATCTGTCCCTCATACAGCTGGAGAAAAGTGCTTTTTGCCATCACATTACATTTTGCCCCGTGTCGATTTTCATTTTAATAGGCTTATCTCGTACATACAGGGTGACAAATCCTTCATCCTGGTACTCTGCTTGGGTATTTACATTGTCCACAACTGCAATGGGCTTGACACCATCTACATAGAACGTGTCATCAGTGTTGATGTCCGAAGGCTCCAGCTCTAGCTGATGCATGGGTTGTTTGTTATGGTATTCTTTAACAAAGCTTTTCCTTTTATGATGTTCATGTTGAGACTTGGATCTGCAACATTTTTTGTAGTGGTGCCATTTTTGACATTTGTGGCATTGCTGGCCAAATGCAGGACATTTGTCTCGCTGTGCAGCGTGGTTGCCTCCACAATTGTTGCAGTTCCTGATGAGTTTTACATCCTGCCCACTTACAGGCTTATAATTTGTCCTGGGCCGCCATCTGGTGGAGCCTGGCTGCAGTGCATCCACCATTGCAGCCAGCTGTTTGGCAAGAGCCCTAGTATTCTCCTCAGTCATTTCATAAACACGACAGATAGAAATGGCTTTGGATAGGGTCAAGTCACTGTCACGTAAAAGGGCCTTCCTCATACTGTCATTATTTATGCCACAAACAATCCTGTCACAGATTAACTCATCTGTTAAATCTCCAAAATGACAACTTTTGGCTTTAATCTTTAAATCACTAATAAAAGACTAAATAGTCTCACCTTGTCTCTGATTTCGGGAATGAAACTTGTGTCTTTCCATTATTTTATTATATTGTGGGTTGCACATTTCGAAATTTCTTTTTAAACAGTTGGGGTCCTCTCTGGACTCTGCTGGATGAATAATGGCTCCGTCCTGCCCATCTCTTTGCGGGTGGCACCCTAATTTCTGCATAGACAAATGAGCGTTCCCTTCGATGGCTTCTGCCCCTGCTAGATTGAGGAGGATATAAGCTTTCATTTTGTCTGGTTTATCTGAGTGGGCCGCCTCAATAAAGATGTCATACTCCCTTTCAAATACGTGCCAATTTTCAGCAATGTCTCCATCGAAGACGAGTGGGTCTGGTCTGCGAAATCCTTCCGCCATGCTCTGTTAGCCCATTAGCCACTTGTAACGCTGCACTTTTTTTTTTTTTTCTTGAACGAGGAAAAATGATGAAAAAATGCTCATTGGCGAGCAACTTCTGACACCATGTTGAAATGAGCGAGGAGACCTGTTTTCAGTTTAACAGCTTCTTTATTAACTGCCACTGGAATGTTACAACGCTGTGTTAACTGCATTGAGTAGAACACGCCCACCTGCAGTTGCTATGGCCAACCAACACATACATAGCATAACCAGATCATTAAACCAACTGATCTACAAGAACTGCATCAAAATTATTTTTACAGGGCTTATTACAAAATGGGGCTATCTTATAGGTTCATAGGTTAGTACTAAGCTAACTGCCCTTTCGAGCCATTTTAAGCTTAGCCAATTATCCCTTGTGAGACTCAAACCCTGCACCTTGTGTTTGTAAGGCAAACACCTTAACCATTAGGCCACCCTCCCAACCCAGGTTCATAGGTTCATACTAGGCTATCTGTCCAAGGGCATTTATAAGCCTAGCCCAGAGTTTTGTGGCTTTCGCCACCCCTTTAGTTTGGAGGATACTATGCCCATTATTTTGCTGTGCCTCTGTCAAGCAGTGACACTGAAATAATCCCTGGGGAATATCTGTGATCTCCCATCCATTGGTCAAGATTTCTCTTGAACAAAGCCAGCGAGGTGCTCTGCCTCACATGTACCGAGATTTTGTTCCACAGCATAGGGAGTCTCTGGGTGATGAATCTGTCCCTCCAGCACGTCCTATTAATAACCGTGTCAAGGTTTAAGTCTCCTGCCCTTGTAGTTCTGAGGGATCTAGATTTTTTGAGGTGAAGCATGTTCATCAATTCTGGGTTGGACATGGCCTTGTATGTCAGGCACAGGTCACCTCTGAGCAGACGGTAAGCGATTGAATAGAGCTGGAGTTCCTTCAGTCGGGCAGCATAGGACATACTTTTGTGACCCTTTATCCTTTTGGTGAGGAACTTTTGGGGCCTTTCCAGTTGCTGCAGGTGTCATGTCAGATACATTCCAAATGGGGCATTGTACTCAATCATTGGTCTGATGAGTGATGAGTACAGGGGGACGATGACCTCCCTTGATCTAGATGTGAATCCCTTCATGATCAGGTGGGCAATGTAGAAGGTCTTCCTAACTACTTTGGCAACGTGAGTGTCAAACGAAAGGTTACTGTCAACCTGGGTCCCCAGATCCCTGATAACCTCTTCTGTGCTTAGTGGGTTGCCGCCTATATGGTAGCTAGGGGTAACCTTGTTTTTCTTAACGGGGATCCTAACAAAATAACAGGTAATCCTAACAAAATAATCTTAACAATTATTCCTACCCACCCTTAACTAAAACAAAAACCCTTAACTAAAAATAAAGCCCCTGTCGACAAGGTTAAATTAAATTAAAAGAAAAAAAAGGTATTTTCATCCTACCTGAACCAGATGAGACTCCGTTTCCCCTTTTGGTTCGGAAACCATCCCTCAGATAGGGATCAGAGAGCGGCCGGCCTCTTTCCAACGACAAATCAGTCAGAGGGCTTTCCATCGAGGGAATCTTAAGATGAGAAACCCTCACCTGCGCAGGTTTTTCGGTCTCTCTGTCAGTCTGATCCATATCTTTGTAGAGGTTTCCGGTCTGGAGGACCAAAATGTCAGAAGAAAAATTCCACCGAGTCACATCTGCCTCAGGTGATGAAAATTTCCTTTATTAACTGCTAACCAGATTACAGCAGCATGTTGGCCAAGATGATCTCAATCTGATCAGCTTGGTTACTGACATCAACTTTTATACTTTCCTGTTACTAGCCAAAATAGCTTTTGTTACATTTCTAACAGTTGACAGTTGGCTATGAAAAACATCGAGGATCACAATTTACCTCAGAAAAGAATGTTTTACCTCAAAACCACAGCTAATGTAGAATGTTTACTTCAAAACCACAGTTAGTGTAGAACGTTTACCTCAAAACCACAGTGGTAGCTGGAATTTTCCAGAGCCTGCCTCAGTAAATTAACTCTTATTCAGAAGTATAGAAAACAGGTGTTATTCAAGTTCATAAGCAAACTACATCTATCATAGATAAAGCCCATCTTTAATAAACATGGTTCAATGACCTTTTCTTACCAACACTTCAGCAAATAGCATATTCATTTTGCTAGATGGGAGAAAGAGACAAATAATAATGTGTTTTAAAACTTTTTCTCTTAACAATTCAGCAATACATTTTACTATGAATAATTTCTTAAATAAAATAGAAAAAAATGTATTTTCCACTTACCAATAAGATGACCACTGATCATCACTGGCAGTGTGCTGGGCAGAGACATTGGTGATGCACCCCCATGCATCACACATAATACCTGACAATTGGGGGAATGGTAGCCCTTCCTATTGCAGTACCAGTCCACCGGCAGACTGGAAGGGATTCTAATTGCAAAATATATGCTACTTATATTAACATGACTTAATATTTAGGGGAAATTTTAGCCAGTTTAGAGAAATTAAAAGTACATTAGGATAATACAAACAGGTACTGCAGTATGAAGCTGGAGAAAAAAAAACTGGGTTTGGGAGCAACATTGATTGAACTAAGGAAGTGAGTGAAGAAGGCGAGAGTAAAGAGGTGTAAGGTATGAGTAGTTACTTGTTCCTCATGTATGATGATTTTCAAACATGTACGGTTTATCCTGGGGCTGAACAATAACAAGAGTGGAGGGAGAGTACTGACATGATGGATACAGGTAAGGATTTCCAGGACTTAGCATCATGGTATGAGTACAGACCATGCCCAGCAGATTTGATAGGTTTGTGGACAGAGAGGAGTTTTTGGTCATTGGATTGTAATGACTGAGTGGGAACATAGTCGTGCAGAATGGTATTTAGTGCTGGACAAGCAGATGAATGTTGGATAATTTAATAGGTGGTAAAAAGCTTTTTGACACCTATTAAATTATCCAACATTCATTTGCTTATAGAAAACCTATCAAATCTGCTGGGGATGGTCTGTACTCATACCATGATGCTAAGGCCTGGAAATTTGCTATGAGAAGTAATTTCAATGGATGTATTATTAAGATAAAGGATTTTAATTTTTTTTTTCATGAGAGAGAGAAATTTGGGGAAAAAAGAAGTAGCTTGTGTTTTGGGGGATACAGCATGAATTGTGAGTTTCAAAGCCATGTTTTAGTGTCTTTTAAAGCTTCCTGAGTAATTTTTTGGAGCTGTGCCAGGTTGTCTAATGTGCGAATGGGTGTTTGGGTGTGTGGGTGTGTGGAGCCATCTGGTTTTTAAATGTTACAATACTTCTGACTATATTTGTCTTGTTATGTGACGATATAGAAATTTATCAGCATAGCTTTTTGAATATTACAATACTTCTGACTTGATTTTCTCTGTTAATGTTACAATACCGCATTATTAACATAATCTTCTGAATATCACAATAACTTTGACTACCTTTCTTCATCTTGGATGCCTCAAAGGAGTATTACAACTGTTAAATTAATAAAACAAATTAATTTTCTAATAATATAATTATAATTTGCTCAACATTTGTCATGCTGACTACTTCATTTATGTCCCTTTAAAACAAGCTTTCAGAATGTTTATATGCTACATTCTAAGACTGTTTTAAAGAAATACAGAAGTAAATATTTACTGTCCTTGGTAGTTTTTATTATTTGATGACTATTTATCTAATAATATGTCTTAACACATATCATTTTATTTATAATACTAACACAGCAATCCCCCACAACAAAAGTCTGATTCAGATAATGGAACAGAACTAGTTCCTTTGAAACAACCAAAAAATTCACATGCACTGATCAGGCATAGATTTAAACTTACTATTGGAGAAAAAGCCTTCATAAAAACAAGACTTGCAATGTGCAACCAACTGCCTGCAGAAATAAGAAACCTTAACAAGATGTCAACTTAACAAAAAATCTTAAGGCATTTGCAAATGGAATCCATGTGGTGCTGCTTTGGAGACACAAGCTGAGGTCTCATCTGCAAACCATTCGTCCTACCTGTTTTGCTTTGGAAGGTGTGTCGTTACCTTTAACATCCTCTGACTGGTCTATTGAATAACTAACTGTTGTTAGTTCTTTTGTTACTGTACTTTTGTACTTGGGTCATGCCTGGAAATGGTCATTAGACCAGTTCACCTACCCAGTTATTGAATTGTAAAATAAATAAAGTTTACAAGGAAGAATTCACTTTATCAGAGAACTTTTACACTGGAATCCTGGGGATCATTATGTTGCACAAAAATAACAGCTTAATTGATTCAAAACTGAATACCTGTCAACATTGCTACATATAGATATGCACTCAATGTTATAATAAATATAAGCCTTAACAAGTCCATGTAGAAATTATGTAAAATGTAAAATACATAGGACAGTGGATTACAGACATTTGCATTTTTTTCTTAGAGATCAGGAATGAAAAGGCTGATCCAGAAGATGATAACACATTCAAACCAAAAATAAAAATTTAAAAGGCTCTTCTTACACTGGATCTTTTATCTTATAAAGACCCAAACTTTGAATTAAATTTAAGAGCTTTCTGGGGTTTTGTCATTAATCTAGCTGTCTTTTTCTTGACCTGATTATTTATCTGTTGCTCTTATAGACCAGACTAACAAAGAATACTGGTTGGTTAACAGAGAAACTAACAATGCAATTGCAATACCAAAGAGCAAGGCATCAGAGGTCCTCTACCAGATTCAGAAAGTGAATCAGTAGATGGTGCAAAGAAACTGTATCAGGCTGCAAGGCAAAGATAGAAAGAAAAAGAAGATAGTCATTAGACACCCTTCATAAGGGATGC
Organism: Protopterus annectens; assembly: GCF_019279795.1. NCBI lineage: Eukaryota > Metazoa > Chordata > Ceratodontiformes > Protopteridae > Protopterus > Protopterus annectens. The sequence goes on along the minus strand of NC_056726.1, from coordinate 987,806,292 downwards.
CAGCAGTAGCCTGCTCACCAGTCACAGGATGTCAAAGGCAGATGGAATGAGGACTTCCAGCAGCTTCTGAATGAAGAAAAATCCCACAGAAACTTTACCAAAAATAAAACCTGTAATGAAAAAAGAAGAGCAGTCCACTCTAGAAGAGGTAGACATAAGTCTAAGGAAAATGAAGATAAGGAAAGCAGCAGGTATGATCAAGATGTTGGGTGAGTTTGAGGAGAAATGGATCCCGAGGGTACTCCTTACAGTATGGGTATGGAGAGAAAAGCAATTACCAGATGACTGGAGAATAAGCATACCAGTACAAGTGTAGAAGAATTAGCAGAAGACCTCTGATGCCTTGTTTTTTGGTATTGCAATTGCACTGTTAGTATCTCTGTTAACAAGCCAGTATTCTTTCACAACTGTGGACAGTACAGAGATACCCAACTCCTGTCATATTGCATGAAAGTGCTGGAGAGGGCGATTGACAAACGAATACGCAAAGTAATAGAAAGTAAGATGGGAGATGAGCAATTTGGATTCAGGCCAGGATACGGTACAACTGATCCAATGTTTGCAGTGATACAGATAGCTGAGAAGAAGCTCAAGATGAGGAAAGACTCCAACTCAGCATTCCTAGATTTGAAAAAAAAAACATAATGACAAGATTTCAAGAAAGCTGATTTGGGCAGTCTTGCAGTGTTTCAAAGTCTTATAAACACTGGTAGAATTAGTGCAGACAACGTACAAGACCCGATGACTCTACACAATTTGGTCTCACAGAGGGGTTACCAGTGGGAGTGGGTGTGCATCAGTATTCAGCTCTGAGCCCACTGCTGATCATACTGGTGAAAGAATCCATCAACAAACAGGTTGGAGGGGAACAGATCAACAAAGTTGCTTTATTTAGACTATGTGACATTACAGGCAGACTCTGAGCAAGAACTTCAGCTAAGGATAGGGACATATAATGCAAAACTGAAGGCACATGGAATGAAACTGATTACAGATAAGACAGATGTAAAGGAAGCAGAAGGGGGAGGTCAAAAAGAAGCCATAAATTGAGATAGAAGGGAAAATAGTGGAACAGGATAACAGCTCCAGGTATCTGGGAGGGATGGTTTAGGAGAAGTCTGAATGAGGAGGTGAAAGCTAGAAACAGAGGGGCTGCAGCCAACTGGCACAGTGTGTCAGGTGTAGTGTATGACAAAAGAATGGTAACAAAGCTAAAACATAAGGTGTAAAAACAATGGTGAGACCAGTACCAAACCTGGCCAGTAAAGGCAGAGCAGCTGAGGAAGCTAGAGGTGATGGAGATGAAGTACCTGAGACAGGTGGTAGGGTGCACACTGTGGGACAGACAAAAGAAATGAGGACATCAGAGCAGAAACCCAAGTAGCTCCAACTGCAGAGAAGATTAAAGAGAATGGATTACAGTGGTTCAGACATATGTGCAGGAAAGCAGAAGAAAGTCTGGTGATGAATATTTGGGACAGAAAAGAAAAAAAGCAAGAGGAAATGAGAGCATCCATCAAAGAAATAGTTGGATTGTGTGAGAGAAGACCTGTGATGGTCAGGCCTAATTGATGAAGAAGGTAGGAAAGTGATACTGAATCGAAAGAGAGATGGCGACAGTTGATCCAACACCCTGACCCCATTTAACAATGGGAAAAGGGAGGTGATGAGGATAACGATGATTATCTGAGTCTTTTTTTGTTTATCTGTCTTTAGTACACTAAAGACTTTTGGGTCATAATGTAAGGAAAAGGGCTTAAATTCAAACAACTAAACACCTTATCTGAAATGAAATTCTGTAATTTACAGACAAAAAAAGCTTAATAATTTGCATTCGGAAACTCCATGCATATTTGTAGATAACTAGAAAGATATGGTCAATGACCTGCAGTCTATTAAGGGAAACAAAATTAACCAATTAAGGCAATTAAAATTAACTAATTGCAAAGGTTTTCATGTAGAATTAACAGTTGTCATTTAGAAAGTGACAGGGCTGAGTTAACTGTTAGCCTATATGCAAGTCTAACTATTCTGGGATAAAATTATCTAGATCTAGACCTGATTGCACAGGAAATAAAACCTAATGCAAATAATGTCCATAGGTTCATAGGTAGGTACGAGGCTATCGGCCCAAGGGCCTATGTAAGCCTAGCCAACAATGTTCCTTGGCTTACGCCACACAAGAAAGTTATTTTCCTATGCCACTGTCGAGCAGAGACACAGAAGTGATCCCCGGAGTGTATTTATTATTTCCCATCCACTCATCAAGATTTGCTTGACATAGATGGGCAGCCTGGTCTAGAGTATGGGAAGTCTCTGGGACAGGAATCTATCCCTCCAGCATGTCCTGTTTATTGGGGTGACAAGGTTTAGGTCCCTAGAGCATGTAGCTCAAAGGGATTGGGATTTCTTTAGGTGTAGCATGTCCAACAGCTGTGGGTTTGACATAGCTTTATATGTTAGGCAGAGTTCACCTTGGAGTAGGCAATATACTACAGAGTAAAGCTGGAGTTTTTTGAGGCGGCCAGTGTAGGGCATTTGTTTGAGGCCAGTAATCCTCTTTGTGAGGTACTTCTGTGGCCTTTCCAGCTGCTGCAGATGTCTTGTGAGGTACATTCCAAAAGGGGCGTCGTACTCTATAATGGGTCTAATGAGTGTCAAGTAGAGAGGAATAATGACCTCTTTTTACCTGGATGAGAACCCTTTTATGATGAGGTGTGCCACGTAGAAGGACTTCCTGACTATTGTGACGATGTGACTATCAAAGGAGAGACTACTGTCCACCTGGGTCCCAAGGTCTCTTATCACACATTCAGTGATAAGTAGATTGCTGCCTATGTGGTAGTTCATGGGTACAGAGTTTTTACCAAAGGGGATGACACTGCACGTTTTGGCACTAAGCTTGAGGCCATGGCTCTGACACCAGGCATCTGTCTCAATGAGGCCCTTCTGTAGGATGTCCACATCATTTGGGGACTTGACTATGGCTCCTAGTTTGCAGTCATCTGCGAACTTCATTAGCCAGAAGCATTCTGTGTTAGCCTGTACTTCAGAGAAGTAGATACCAAACAGGAGAGGTCCCAGGATGGAACCCTGTGGTACTCCACTTGTCACTGCTTTGAGGTCAGATTTGGAGTCTGCAATTTTTACAGTGTGGGTTCTGTCAGTGAGCCAGTTGGCAACCCATCTTGTGATGCAGGGATTTATACCTAGTTTAGTGAGTTTAGCTATAATTCCAGAATGGAGGATGGTGTTGAAAGCCTTGGTGAGGTCAAGATAGGCTGTGTTTACCACCTTACCCTAATCTATGGCTTTGGTGACTGCCTCAAAGAAGTCAATCAGGTTCAGGAGGCATGATCTGCCTTTCAGAAACCCGAACTGGGTGGGATCCAGAGTTTGGAGGTTACCAATGTCTCTGTTTATGAGTTCCATGATGATACGTTCCATGGCCTTGCAGACCAGGCTTATCAGGTTAATAGGTCGATAGTTCCCGGAATCAGTGGTGACTCCCCCTTTGTGGAGTGGGATAACTGTTGCTGTGTGCCATTCAGTGGGCACAAAGCCTGATGCGAGGTTATTATTGAATATGGTGCTTAAGTGGGGAGCCAGTTCATTCTGAAGTTCGTATAAAACGCAGCCTGGGATGTTGTCCGGTCCCATGGATGCTTTGTTGTTGGCTTTAGAGAGTGCAGCTTTTACCTGCGTAGTTGTGATTACAGGGCCTCTGCATTCTTCCTGTATAGATATGGGCCCTTTAGGGGGTGAGTGGGGGGTAAAGTTAGCACTGAACCTATCTGCCAGGATGTTGGCAATATCAGTTGGTTCTGTAATTTTCGTGCCTTTGTGCTGTAACTCAGAGCAGATCTGGGTGTTGCCATCGAGATTCTTGACATAACTATAGAATGCTTTGTGGTTGTCCTTGGAATTAGTGGTGATTTTGTTTTCGTAGCTAGCTTTGGAGGATCTTATAAGGGATCTCAGCTTCTTACTGAGGCTGACCAGGGAACTCCTTCACTCATGGGATTTTACTCTCTTTTGCAACAGTTTCTTCCTTCTGTTGTACAGTTTGTTTACAGCAGAGGACCACCAGATTGGCTTCCTTTTTTTGGAGGATAGCATCTTGGTTCTGTTTGGAATAGCATGATCGATGCACTCGTGTAAGTACTAATAGAGTGCATTTGTGTGGGATTCAGCAGTTGTAACTGTATTGTCCATCTGCATGGGTGTCATGAAGTTCACCACTTCTGTCTTAAGAAGCATGAAGTTGGCCTTGGAGACATTTTTTACTGTGGTTTCCTTAACTGGGGGTGGAGGCGGGATGTGGATATCAAGGGTGATTAACTTATGGTCGGATCAGACCAACGAGGAGTTGACTTCAGGTGTGGAACACCGGTCACTCATGTTGGTAATGACTAGGTCTAGGATATTGTTGCATCTGGTGGCGGTGTGGATAAGGTGATCCAGGGCATTGGAGTTTATGAATTCCAGAAAGCGTTGAGCTAAGGAGTTGGTACCCGAGTAGTTTTCCCAGTTAATGGTGGGATAGTTGAAGTCACCCATTATTAGGGTGTTTGGTTAAACCCTAATATTTTCCAGTACATCAGGAAAAGAGGAGTGGGAATCCTGGGGCATGGTGGGGGATCTGTAGCTAGCTACAATTTGGATTGCAGTTTTTCCCAGAGTTAGTTGCACGTGGATAACCTCGGATGCATTGTGCTTAGCAACTAGCCTGGAGGTGTGGATATCCTTAATGAATATGGACAAATCACCACCTTTGGTGTTTTGGTCCAGGTTACATGGCTGAAAAGTGTGGTATGAGTTATAGCATGGTAGTGCATGAGTGCTGTCTGAAGCTTTGAAGCAGGTCTCAGTCACTGCACAGATATCGATGTTCTCCATTTTAAGGAGTGCCTCGAGTGAGTGCATTTTGAGATTTAGACTTCTAGTATTGAGTAGCATTACCCTCAGTTTTTGCTTGCCTGTTCCTGTTATGGTGGTGAATTTGTTATTTGAACCTTGCCTAAAAAAGGCGCTATAGGGGCAGCAAGAGCCTTAGCCAGTATCCGGAATCCCAGGAGCGACAGGTGCAGGCCATCTGTGGCAAAGCATCATGGTCTGTCGACCATGTCATCCCAAGCAGACAGATACTGGATCCCCTTAGGATGTAGGCATAATACTCCAGCAAGCATCTAGTCAGAAAGTTCTGTTTATTATAAAATCTGTTACTTGGTATGAAGCCTGAAGTGTGTTTTTCATTTGGAAGAATGTGTTTAACATTGGCTGACAAATGTGAACAACATTGCTGCATGATATAATGTCTGGGTTTGTAGCACTCAGGTTAATTACAATTTCAATCAAAAAAGATTGGGTCATGCCTAAAAAGATTCTTTGGACCAGTCCACCTCCTTGGTTCCTAAGTAGCAGAGAAGGAAGGAAAAAAAACAAATAGAGAAAGAAAGAAATATATTTAAACATTGCAATATTATCAGTTTTCACTCCTCGAATAGAGACAAGCTTTAGAGTATTTAGAAAAATATCAGCCTTATAATTTCCTACCAAATAAAACTGGCATAGCTTTATTTTAGCTAAGGCAAAGCCTGCATTTAAAAAACAAGACCTTATGTACTCGTTATTGCAATGCAATTCAGAGTTTGCATCATGTAAAGAGAACAACAAAAAAGTCACATGCATACTGACTGCATCTATAGTACTGCAAAAATTGGACTTTTCATATATATAAAGAAAGTTAAAATCAAAGGCCAGTAACTTAACTTTGATGAACATTTGCAGCTGATTACCGAGTCTGTAACAGCATATAATTATCATCATAAATACTGAATCAGTAAAGTCTAAAAATAACCCGAGAGAATAAATATCAAAGCACTGACCAGCTGGTGTCTGCTTTTATTAAAATTAGTGAAGGAGGACACTGATGCAGAATAAGGTGAACTCCCAAGACTGGAAAAACTCCCTTATCAGCCTCAACAAAAAGTTGAGATCCCTCATTAAATCCTCTAAAGTTAGCTATGAAAACAGAATTGCAGCAGATAGTAAAGACAATCACAATGCCTTCTATAGTTATGTAAAGAATCTCCACAGCAATACTCAGATTTGCTCTGAACTACTGCACAATGGTACCTCCTATACCAAGCCAACATATATTGCCAGTATACTGTCTGGCAGGTTCTGTGCCAACTTTACCCCTCCCCCCAAAGGACCAATCACAGTACCAGTAGATTGCCAGGCAGCCAGTATTACTGCTGCACAGGTTAAAACAACACTGTCCAAGGCCAAAAATACAGCTTTTATGGGACCTGACAATATCCTTGGTTGTGTTCTACATGAACTATAGAGTGAACTGCCACCACATCAGTGTGCCCTGTTCAATCACAGCATCACCTCAGGCTTTGTCCCTACCAAATGGCGCACCACTACAGTCATCCCTCTCCACAAAGGAGGAGTGACTACAGACCCTGGGAACTATAAGTCCATTAGCCTGATGAGTCTGATATGCAAAGCTATGGAACACATCATCATGGACCTAATAAACAAGGATATAGGGAATCTCCAAACTCTTGATCCCACACAGTTTGGTTTTGTGAAGGGTAGATCATGCCTGTTCAACTTGGTTGACTTCTTTGAGTCAGTTACCAGTGCTATGAATGAAGGCAAGGTGGTTTGTACAGCCTACCTTGATCTGGTCAAGGCTTTTGATGCCATTCTCCACTCAGGAATCATAGAAAAACTTACTAAGCTTGGCATCAACCCCTATATCACTAGGTGGGTTGCAAACTGGCTCACAGATAGAACTCACAGTGTGAAAGTAGCTGACTCCAAGTCAAACTGCTGACTACTCGTGTGGAGTCCCACAGTGTTCGGTTCTGGGTCCTCTCCTGTTTAGTATCTACTTCTCTGAAGTCCAGGCCAACACGAACTCTGGACTCTGAACTCAGGGACTCTGGCTGACAAAGTTCCCAGACAATTGCAAGTTGGAAGCTATTATTAACTCCCCAAGTGATGATGACATCCTACAGAAAGGCCTCGCTGAGACCAAAGACTGGTGTCAGAACCATGGCCTTAAGCTCAATGCCAAAAAATGTGTCGTCATCCCCCTTGGGAAAAACCCAGTTCCCATGAATTACCACATCAATGGTAGTAAACTGAACACAGAAGGTGTTATAAGAGATCTGTAAACACAGGTTGACAGGAACCTCTCTTTTGACCATCACATTGCCACTGTGGTCAGAAAGTCCTTCTATGTGGCACATGTCATTACTAAGGGTTTTGCATCCAGGAAGAAAGAGGTCATTGTCTCCCTCTACTCTTCCCTCATTAGGCCAATCATCGAGTACAAGGCCCCATTTGGCATGTACCTAAGTAGACACCTGCAACAACTGGTGAGGCCATAAAAGTGCCTCACAAAGTGGATCCTAGGCCTTAAACATTTGTCCTATATGGACATACTAAAAAAACTCCTGCTATTCTCTGTCTTATATCGCCTACTTAGAGGTGGTCTCTGCTTGACATACAAAGCCATGTCTGACCCAGCTCTGTTAGAAATGCTACATTTAAAGAAATCCCAATCCCTCCACACCACATGCTCCAGAGACCTCAAGCTCATTATCACAATTAACAGAACATGCTGGAGGGACAGGTTCATAACCCAGAGACTACCCATACTATGGAACAGACTTCCCATACATGACAAGCAGAGCACCTTGGTGACCCTCTTCAAGAGAAATCTTGACAAGTGGATGGGAAACAGAAAATTCACCCCGGGGATAACTCCAGTGGTTCTACTCGATAGAGGCACTGGGAACTAAGGTCTGGTCTCACTATGCCAGGGTAATCTATGGCTAGGCTTGTAAAGAGAACCTCTTGCTGTGAGGCTGCAATGCTAATCGCTGTACTGCAGTGGCTACCCTATGTCAATAAAACCTGGAATCGGGATTATATTATACATTAATGTAAGGAATAGGATTGTTACGTTAATAACAGCTGATGTGCATGTTAATTATGGTGAACTATTAAAGCAGTATGACTTTGATAATAGCAGTACATTTTAATTGTGACATAAGGAAGGACAAGGGAAAATAGGAAAATATCTCACCTTATCAAGAATTTGTAGAGAAATTATGAAGCTTGGAAATGTATATTTAGGAAAAGAAAGAGTTCATATTTATCAGATATGCTGACAGAAGTAAAACATGAGAAAGATGTAGTAGGATTTATAATTCATTATATTAATTGGGTCCTTGAGATAGGAAAGAAGTTGTTAACAAAAATGTGGAATGTACAAATAGTCAGTGATCTGCTGACTGTCAAGAGGAGTCGGGTGTAGTGTTAAGTATTACTGAGGTCAAGGAAGGTAGTTCAACTAATTTGATTTTGGCTGAGTTGATAACTAGAGGGAAGCCTACAGAGGATTCTGAGATTTCCCGGTCAGAGATAGTAGAAAAGGTGTTTGCGGAAGAGGATGGTGAAAGAACTGTTGTAGAGGGTCATCAAAAGTACTCAGAATAAAATAAATAATTTACTGCTGCAGTGTGGACAGATGGTGTGAGAAAAGGTACTATAGATGTCATAAAAAAAGAAGAGAAGGTTTAATGTTTGTAGCCAAGTTAAAAAAGACGAAGTGATTGACAGATACTTTATATGGGACAAAATTGTTTAGCCTTTGAGCTTTGTGGCTAAAAACAGTAGATCACGGACACATGTGGGAAATAATTTTTGTGACATCACTGTGAATCTAAAAAGAAGTGTTTTCCATGCAATAAGTATACTTGTTTCTGGGCAAGGGAATACATTGAACAAAAATTCAGTGTACAATTTAGAATAGATGAAACTGAATATAGCAATTTAATTTTTTATGAGAATGTGTCATTCTGTGATAAGTTAAGAAAACAAAAGGTGATATGAAGCATGTGGCTAGTGTTATTTATGTTTCAGGTAACAGGGGTACAGTAATGTACACAGGAAAACTTAACGCATGTTATTTTTGTGGAGAGTTTTCACATTTAATTAATGAGTGTAATAAAATAAGATGTATTCAATGTGGTAAACAAGGCCATATTTATTTATTTTATTTATTTATTTTACATTTGTTGACTGGGATAGTCTAACTGGATTTATGTCCATTTTCAGTAGAGTCCCGGGGAGATAAGCTCCAAGAGATTACTAGACTACTAACATACAGGTACTAGTTGTTATACAGTTAAATACTATTAGAAACAGTTCAGGAATCTTCACAGTTTATACAAAAAACATGTTACAAGCATTAGATAAGATATTTTAGACTTTATGTACAAGACTTCATTAGTAACTAGAAAGTAATTGTTAAACAGATACATACTTCAAGTTTCAACAGTTCAGCAATGCTCACAGTTTAAACAATACTTGTTGCCTGCCTTAGGTAGGATGCTTTAGAATTATATGTAGAAGAATTTAACTAGGTATTTTAAATAATTTCTATTAGGATAAGATATGTTTTTGCCAAGGATAGGCCTTGATTTAAAAAGACACAGAGCAGGAATTAGGTCTTAAGAGAGGGTATTTGGGATATAGTATGAGATTAGTTTGGATTTGTGCAGGGACATAGCCAATGGGTTTTAAAATAGAGTTTCAGATTATGTTTAAAAAGTGTAAATGAAGACAGTGATGTAAGTTCATGGGGGAGTTGGTTCCAATACTTTCCAACTGCATTTGAGAACAGAGCATCTCCTGCCATGTTATTAGATTTACATGTTGATACAAGTTCATAGGTTCATAGGTTGGTACTAGGCTATCGGTCCTAGGGCCTATACAAGCCTAGCCATAACAATTCCCTGGCTATTTCTTCCCACACTATTTACTTTCCTGGACCCCTGTCTAGCAGGGTGACTGATGTGACCCCCGGGGTGAATTTCCTTCCTCCCATCCAATCATCAAGGTTCCTTTTGAAGAGGGCCAAAGAGGCACCAAGAAGTAGTTTATTAGATGAGCGTAAATTTGAAAGGTTTTTATACTGGGTAATGAGACTAGCAAGTATTGGAGTATTGGTAGGTTGGAAAAGGGTTTTGTGCGCAATGGTGAGTTGTTTAAAGTGAATCTGATTCAGGAGCTCTAACCAGCCTAATTGTTTCAGGTTATGGCAGTGATGGGTCCTAAAGGAGGAAGCAGTAGCAAATCTTTCAATGCTATTGTAAGCATTGGCTAGCTTGTTAAGGTTATGTTTTGACAAGTTAGTATATATGGAAGAAGCATAGAGAAGTGTGGAGATAAGGTGGGAATAAGCAATAGTGGTTCTGGCTAGTGGGGAGAGAAAGGGTTTTATCCTATAGAGGGAGCCTAGTATCCTGTTAACAGTTTTTATGGTATTGTTGATATGTGTTTCAAAGTTCAGGTTGTTATCAATGGTTACCCCTAAAAGTTTAGTTGTTTGGATCGGCAGATATGAGTGTACCATTACTGGATAAGACTGAAAAGTTCATTGGAAGTGATTTACGGGTAGGTGTGAAGAGGAGGAGTTTGGGTTTTTTGGGGGTTCAAGAGGAGGCAGCGTTGTAGAAACCAATTTTCTGTTTTATTGAACATTGTCTGAGTTAGAGTCTGTAGTTGGGATTGAGATTTATCTGAGTAGATTATTGTCGAATCATCTGCGTATTGTACACAGTTAGTTAAAGGAATAGCTAGGTTGAGGTCATTGATAAATATTGAGAAAAGGAGGGGGCCCAATATAGAGCCCTGAAGAACACCTAGGGTAACTGGGAGATGGAATGCGAGGTTGTTGTCCCATAGCACTGCCTGCTGTCTATTATCAAGGTAGGACTGGAACCATTTTATAGTCTTTGTGTGCAGAGACAAGGATTTTAGAATATTGAGAAGTAAGTGGTGTTTGACCATGTCAAATGCTTTTGAATGGTCGATGAAAAGTGCTGAAGAGAGAAGATTATTATGTTTTTTATTGATGCTGTCAGTGAAGGATAGGAGTGCAGTTGTTGTACTGTGGAAAGGCCTGAAGCCATTTTGAGATTTGGTGAGTAAATTGCTCTGGAGTAGGTGGTCTAGTAACTGTCTGTGGATGCACTTTTCCATTATTTTAGCTAATGGGGAAAGTAGTGCTATGGAACGATAGTTAGAATATTCTCTGGAGTTTCCACCCGTGTGTAGGGGGATAATGTAGGAGATTGTCCAGATGGTGGGAATAGTGCTTTCTTGTATAGTTCTTTTTATCAGCAATGATACAGGATAAGCTATGACTTTGGCTGCCTTTTGCAGGTATTCAGCAGGTAGCTGGTCAGCTGAGGGGGTAGTAGGTTTTAGTTTACTTAAGAGGTTGCAGATGAGGGAAGTTGGGACAGGTTGCAGATTTAGCGTTGGGAGAGAGTTAGTAGTATTGGTTGGAAGGGCAGAGCTATCGGCTGTTAGTTGATTAGCAAGTGTTTGGATGGTCTCAGTGAAGAAGGTATTAAAAGCATTAGCAGTTTGCTTTGGATTGTTGGAATTTGATCCTATAGGGGGTGGTGTTGCAGATTGGCCTGGTTGAAGTAGTCTGTTTATGCTAGCCCAGAACTTTTGTGGATTATTTTGGTTGGTCTGTTGGAGGTGGAAGTAAAAATTTTTTTTATCTTCGAGTATAGCTTTCTTAGTCTCATTTCTTTTTTGTCTGAATTGTTGTTGGTCTACGGGGTTTTTAGTTGTTCTCCATAGTGCCCAAACTTTATTTTTCTGTTGAATTTTCTGCCTGGTTTTCTTTGTAAGTCATGGGGCGGGTTTAGATTTAATTTTGATGGAATGCTTTGGTGCATGGTGATTAAGGATTGTTAAGAATTTTGAGTTAAAGTAGTTTGTTGCTTTGTCAAGTGGGAGGTATTTTATAGGTGACCAATCACATTCTTTTAGTTCAGCTTGGAAGTTATTGGGGTTAAAGTTTCTGTTGCTTCTTATTGTTTTATATATGGTTGGGTTGTGTGAGCTTGACCTTTGCCTGATTATTTAAGTGAGAGAATGGTCACTTACATTGTCATGGAGGGTCCCTACATTATAGAGTTCTTGGTGATGATTAGAATCCAGTCTAGGATGGATTCTTTGTTATTGAGTTTATTAACTCTGGTTGGGGAGTTAATTGTTTGTGGGAAGCCATTAAGGTTAATATGGGAGGTTGGTGATTCAGTAGAGCAGTCCTTCCAGTGTATATTAAAGTCTCCAAGAATTATTGTCTCTTGGGTAATTTATGTGGAGAGTTCAGCAAGGATACCTTTCAGAGTGATGATGTTGTTACCAGGGGCAAGTAGATACGTATTATATTTAGGGATTTGCTGGGATTAAGTTGAGGTTTAGTGCTAATGATTTCTGCATTGTTTTCAGAAGAGGAACCAAGATCTAGTATAGATATTTGTAGCCCTTCTTTACAGAGGATAGCAACACCCCTCCGTTTTTTACTTTGCGGTCTTGTCTCAAGATGTTGTACCCAGATGGAATAATTTCAACATCTTGTGTAGTGGGTTTTAGCCATGTTTCTGTGAAACAAAGTATATCAAAGGAATGAACATCCAGGAGAGCATGGAGGTGGGCAATTTTATTATTTATGCTGCAAATATTAAGGTGAGCTATATAGAGTGAGTTGGGAGATTTTGATGGGATATTTGGGGTAGAGGAAACATGAATTTGTGGTTCTGTGCTTGTTTTATGCCCTGGTGATGCCCATATGATGGCAAACAAGGCCATATGATGAGTAGATGTAAAAAAGAATGTAGATTGTGTAAGAAGGAAGGTCGTTTCTGGTTTGATTGTGAAAGTGGAAGGATGGAAGATATTAACAAGGATGCTTTGAATGCTGAAAAAGTTACACAGAGGGAAGAGTGTAAAAACTCCAAAAGGTAACAATGAGACAGCTTTCAAATTAATGGAGTTGTTTAATTCATCTTCTGAATTTCTTAGCTTTACCCATTGTTATACTACCGACAGGGTAACTTATTTGGATACTGACTTGATGAAAGACCTTGAAAATGGATGCTTTATAGCTAAGCTATATAGAAAGGAGACCTTTTCTAATAGTTATGTTAATTTTACTAGTTGTCATCCATTTTCCCAAAAAAGGTCCATCATCAAAGGCCAATTGGTTAGGGCAGCCCGTATGGTAACCAGACAATGTGATTTCTTGGAGGAATGTGATTTCTTGGAGGAATGTTGTTTCATGTCCAGTTTGTTCTTAAATAGGGGATACCCTATGGACCTTATTAACAATTTAGTGGAAGAAGTCCAGATTAAGTGGACATCTGGGTTTTATGTCCCTATTTTGAGCCAAGATCCCTTAGCACAGGAGACCAACTGTGCAACTAGAGTTCCAGCTACAACTATGTTTAACAGTTTTGTTTTGACATTTAGTATGGACACTAAGGAATTATTTTCTATTATATTGAAAAACTGGAATGTAATATTCCAAGATGATTCATTAAATAAGTCCATTGTAGAACGTCCAAAAATAATATTTAGAAGGTGTTCTAAACATTGCCATTCAATTCTCGGAATGGCATGTTTAAATGTAATATAGGCTTCTAATAAGAGATTCTACATATTTTTCTAAGGGTAGATATAACTGCCTTAGTTCCCAGGTGGTATATATAGACAAATGCACTATGAACACCTATATGCCATGAGAAAGGGTAAAAAGGAAAATGCCTTAGCCAAACATATTTTGGACAATCCAAATCACACTTTTCAGTTTTATGTAATAGACCAGGTTAAAATCGATGGTAGGGGAGGGCCTTTATCCCTGTTGTTGGAATATAGAGAGTTGGTATGTCAACTAAGATTGTTTAACAAGTGTTCTTAAATTAAAACAGTTGAATAGATAAAAGATTAGTATTTACATTTTTTACTCGATTGGCCAAGTCCACTTTCTATAATACAAAACCATATAGCTTTGTATGTCAACATGAATGATACACATTTTGCCATCTGTACAACAGAATATTAGTGTGTTCATTAGATGGGTTATCTTTTTTCACTGTTCTTTTTCACTGTTATTTGATTGGATTTATTCTGAATAATTATAGATTTAGTATGTGTTGGTCACCTTTGTTGGTTATATAACCGAGTTGTCCATAGTCTTTCCAGTATATTTTATAATATTTGTTTGTACCAGTACTTTTCAATTATTGTCGGTACCAACATTTTCTGTTTTACTACCTCATATCCAGTGTTTTGTTTTACTGGGTGGGTAGATGATGGGTTTGTTTTATCTAGAGAGAATGGTGGAACTAGTTTCAAGGTTGTTTCAGCTTTTTTATTTCATTTTATCTTGATCGCTACTATTGATAAATTATGTACCGTTTTGGAACTGGTTATTTATTTATTCACTGTTTAATTGGAGTACTGTATCCTTAAATCACAGTACAGTGATAGTTTGGCAAAGTCCGTTATCCAATATTCTTTTACCAGCAGTCGTTGTAACAGCCAAGATTGATATGATTGCTGTATCAGTTTCTGGTCGTGTATCCGAATGTAATACTGACTGGGGGAAGCTTTTAGTTGTTTACTATTTTACAATCAAACATTCATTATTGAAGTGAATATCTTAGTAGGGTTATATTACGTTTTACCGACTTAGATATGACATGTTGTTTATGAATATTTCTGCTGTGATTTTTACTGAGTTGCCGGCTAGGACATATATTTTTTATCGGTTGTTTTTGTATTGTATTTTTAATGTATTTAACCCAGGTAATCCAACAAAAGTTTTATCCTTGCAGTGTAGCATTGTATTATTTATCTATATTGGTTTACCAATGTATAAGGTTAGAAGAGTCAGTTTATTTACTTTGGTACACACAGACTGGTTATTAAAGACGAACAATTATACCAAAATTTTTGAATGGAAGATCAAGTGGAATTTGAATGGGTTGATTTAAGGAGGTGAATCAGGTGACTTTTTACGTGGGTGTATTTAAACCATGTGGTTGAGTTTTAAATTGTTTTTATGTTTATTTGAGTTTTAGAGCTTAAATAAAGTGAAAATATTTTGATTACTTGGCATTTGATCTATCATTTTGCTGTACTAGCTATTGCATTTGGATACTAATACCTGCTGGTTTGGAACGCACCCATT
This sequence comes from Protopterus annectens, assembly GCF_019279795.1. Taxonomy (NCBI): domain Eukaryota; kingdom Metazoa; phylum Chordata; order Ceratodontiformes; family Protopteridae; genus Protopterus; species Protopterus annectens. The sequence continues at coordinate 987,791,204 of NC_056726.1, read as the reverse complement.
TGCAGTTTTTATTCTTGTTTTTTTTTCATTTTCTGGTTTGTGTGACAGGGGGAAGAGTGTAACAGAGAGTGTGTAAGTGGTGAGGATGAAGTAAATAAGGATAAAGAAAAAAGTACGAGACATGGAAAGCAATGTGAGTTAGATGTGATAAACATTTAAGGTGAAAGTTTAATAAATGAAAAAGGTGAACATGTTTTGGATAGGTCAGAGTCTGAGGAAAAGAGGGTACAGAATGTAAGAAAGAAAAGTTCTATAGAGGCTAGAGTGAAAATAAGGAAGAGGAAATAAAAAAAAGTCACCAATGTGTAAAAAGAGAGGTAAAGAGTAATGTAAGGATAATTTACGTTAATGTTACTAGTTTGATTAATAAGATAAGAAGAGTTGCTGTTTTGAAGTGGTGTAAAAAGTGTGATATATATATATATATATTTACAGGTTACTAGATTTATGTCTGAGAATGATAGCATACAAGTGGATTTTCTTAGGAGTGGAAAAGCTTTGGGGAATTTGGGTAAAAGTAAGTGTTCAGCTGTAGTCTTTTTGTTTAATGAAGAGGTGGAGATGTAAAAGGTATGATATGGAGGTTTACAGACTGACAAGGATTTTTTTCTTCTACTAAGGCAAAGGAAAGAGATGGTTTGTTTGAAGCTTTGACACCTTATGTTGTGATTAATATGAAAATAGAGTTAATGGTGGATTTTAATTATTGTTTAAGAAATGGTAATAGGAAAGGTGGAATAGATGTGAGGAAGTCAATGGAGATAATGAAATATGGTAGTTTAAGTTTATGGGGAAAGAATATGAGAATTTTTAAAAGATGAGATACAAGTGCTGAACTGTATGAAACAGTGCCTGAAGTATGTGGGGCAATTTTTGGAAATGGAGTGTCTAAGCATAGGGCAATATGGATGGAGGGTAGATGTAATATAGAAGTAATTATAGAAGGAAGAACTATTAAGAAATTAGTTTCTTTTTTAAGAAGAGATAGCTATTTTATGGGTAGAACATGGCTCTATGAGGGAACTGTATTCTTCTTGGACAGAATGATGGGTTGATTTTAAAAAAGTATAAAACGTGTATCTGGAATTACAACTGGAAAAAATAAATAGTGATACAGAGGCCTATTGTACAGTAGATAAGGAGATGTATAGTTTAGAGAAAAAATGTGAGAAGTTTTTTGTAAAAGAAATAAGAGATTTTTAAGAAAAATTAAATATAGTTGAAAATTATTGTATAGACAGATGTATTATTTGAAATGGAGAGAAAAAAGACATTTCTCTGTTTTTGGCAAAGCTGGGTAAAATGAGGTTGGTATTACAAGAGCAAGAGTTAAACTTTAGTGTCTTTATACAGGAAGAAATATTGTTAGAAAAATTTATAAGAAAAGTGAGGGGTGTAAAAAATTAAATGGGGAATTAAAAGTTTATCTGAAAAAGTAATTTGTAAATTAGAAGAATATAGAAGAATATACTGAGTTGATTGAGTTAGATTTTGTATTAGGCAAAGTAAACACAGAGTCTGTATCTGGTATGGATGCTATAAGGTATGAGGTGTGTAAAGATATGGGTGTGTCGAAGGAAAAGCTAATATTTAAGGTATTTAATGAATGGTTGAATAATGGTAAGGTTAATAAGGAGGTACACGTGAGGGATTATTAAGTTTACATGGAAAGGAAGAGGATTTAAAGAATTGGAGGTCTAATACACTTAATAATGTAGATAATAAAATGTTTATGAAAATTATACAAGTTCAGTAAAATGATGTGTTTCATGAAGTGCTAGGGGATGGTGTATTTGGTGTTAAGGTTAAGTGTAGTCAAGATTTAGTGATTTTGGTAAGGTATATGGTGCATGATATTTTAAGAACTAATAGTAAAGTACATTTTAGTGGTGGGGGATGTAAATAAGGCTTCTGATTATTTCAAGCAGGACTGCATATGGAATATTTGAAAAGAGTATGGGATGAAATGTAAATTACTGAATTTGATAATATCAGCTTACAGAAATGCTACTGTGAAGGTCTTTGTAAATGGATATTTAATTTTGTCTATTGTGCTGGAGAGAGTGATAAGGCAGTATTGTCCTAGTGATTTATTGTTTGCATTAGTATTGAGTGTAATATGTCATAAATTGTAAATTTGTGGGCAGGAGGAAGATATGCTGTTAAAGGGGTTGTATGCATAGCAAAGTTTATGTCTTATGCATATTATATTGTTATTATTGCAAAGATTAAGTGGTGGATGGGAAAAATGTCATGGTGTGTTGCTGAAAGGTTAAGGAATTTAAGATTAGAGATGAGTCAGAATAATATTTGTGAGTTTGGAAATTAATGTGTAATAGAGTAGCAAGTAGCAAGTGTTTAGCAAGAAAAAAGTTAATTTGTTAGTATTAGGTTTGGGAAAAAGGGGTTGTTGAGGAACAGTGGAATGGAGAGACAAAAGAAAAATTAAAGAAATTGGAAGGATATAGAAAGGATTTAGGTTAGCATGTGAAAAAAAACTTTTTTTGATTAAATTTGGCTATTTTAGGGAAATATGGATATCTGGCTAGACTACGCATGATATCAAGTAAAAGAGAAAAAGAATGTTTGGGTTCCAGGTGTAATCCTGTGAAAAGAGCAATGTTGTATTTAAATGAGAATGAATGTGGTTTAGGGGTTATAATCCTGTTATGTGCTGTATCTTTGAGTTTATATAAGATTTTGCTTGATTTTAAGAATAAAGATGAAGCTTTTGGTGAAAGAATTATGGAAATTAAATATAGGGATTGGTGGAAAAATGTAAGAAAAAAGGCAGGAGGGAATGGGAGAGATATGTGAATATAAATTGAAAATAAGGTTATGGGATTTAGAAGTTAGGTATATAAAAGAGTCTAGAAGGGCATGGTATGATGATATTGTAAGGAGGTGCTATGCTGTAAATCCATGGGATTCTTTAAGTGAAGAGATGATTATGGAAATTAAATCCAGAAGGAGAATATATGCAAGCATATTAGAGTTCCAACATTTTTGTAGTGGTTAAGTATACATAAATTAAAAGTGAATGGGGAATTTGGTGCATAAAATGATGTCTCAAAGCTTGTTTTATTTTGTCATGCAGTAGAGACAACAGAACATGATTTTGTATTTTGAGAGGGTTAGAATAATGTGGAAAAATTCATTTTAGAATTTAAAATTGGTGATGTTAAAAAGGTGATGAATTTAGAAGTGAAAATGATTACCCATGGTTATTATGGGAAGAGGGATCATAAAATGTAGAAAGTGTGGCATGATTGTTGTTTGGGGTTATGTGGAATATTTGGAAAGCAAGACCAAAAGATGTTTTTCTTGTATAACAAGATGTGAAATTTGTCAGATGTGAAGTCAAAAACGTGTTTATGGTTGTGGCAACAAGTGTGTGTGTGTGTGTGTGGGGGGGTGATCCTGGAATCATGTACATTTTCTTTGGTGAAATTGTGTATATTTAAATGGGTTAATTAAGTGTAAATACTGTAAATGATGTAAATATCAACTTGTTAACTCATTACATCTGAGTGACACCTGCAGGTATATCTGCAGTTAACTCCTACTGACGCCTCTAGGTGTCAAGTATTGCTTGTTCACATTTGTATCAATATTTCCAAAACCATGCTATGTGCAAGGTTTTTAAAAGATTTCATTGTAAAGCATGCACAATGGAAACTCAACTGCATTAATATTTGACCTCTTTCTAGTGCAGGTAAATATATATTAATTGTTGTATTTATTATCATGACAGTAAAATAATATGTGGAGAAAGTATAAAAGGACTAGAAGTAAGGGGTGGCATTACAATATGGAATGTTAGAGCTGTTTGTGAAGAGCAGAAGCTTGATATAGACAAAAGATAACTTTGATACACATACATAATGTAATTTGATTAATGAAAATAATGTACCTGATAAGTATAGTATAGGTTATTTCTTATAAGAATTGGGAGAATATGAGAAAAAAAAAATGTAGTTAATGATATCATGACCATGTTGCAGAAATGGAGATTGCAAATATCACAGCCACCAAAATATGCTTGATTGATATCTCCACTGCCAGCAATGTGAAGGAAGGTTGTCAGAGATGGGATTTGAATGGACTCTCATGTCTCACCACTGGTACCCAGTGGGTTAAAATAAAAGAAAAAGAACATGCATGCAAAACTAGCTCAATAAGCAATTCACAAAAATGCAACCTATCCTAAAGAGCATAAATGAAACAATGTTTTCCATGATATGGTGTTCCACCATTCTCACCCAGACCAGACTGCACAACAGGCCACCTGCAGAGCTGAGTCTTTCCCTGCCAGCCCAGACTGCCTTCTCACTACTCTGTCTGTGAACCTTTGGCTCGAGTGTCCTTACCCATGGTAACTGCTACATGCACAAGTGCACAGACACACACACACACACACACACACACACACACACACACACACACACACACAGTTCCCAGTGAAGGCTGGCAGAATTCTACAATCCTTTACAGCTTTCCTCCAGGCATAATACAGCTACCATTGTGTAAATGGCCAGAGATCACCAGCTATATTACGGCAAACAGGGCAGTTATAGATTAAATATGCAGATGAATGAGAAATGGACATGGAAGATTAAAATAGCAGTCAGTCATACTAGACTGATTATGTGCAGGAGAGTCTGATCCACATCTAACTATGTCATAGATATCCCTTACTAAAGAATATTGGACCTGACACATCTAAGTTTGGCAAATAATACAAATATGCATTGAAATGCAGATGAAACTTGTGAATGTAAAAGGTCTTCCAAGTAGACTTAGATGCAATAAAGCCCAGCCTCAGATATACATACTTTTATGCTCAAACACCCAGGTATTTCTTCATTTTTTTATCAAAAAAATTAAATCAGCTCATTTTATTTATTTTTTGCTTTCCCATAACAAAAATAAGCAGATACGTTCTACCACATGTAAAGCAGAAGGAATTAATTAATTACACCAGCCTAGAAACAATAGAAAATCCCAGTACTCAAAAGTCTTAAGTACCTCTCTTTATTTATTGACATTTGTTGACCGGGAAAGTCCACTGGGTCAAAAACCCATTTTCAGTGGAGGCTCGGGGAGAAAAGCTCCACATGTATTACAAGTAAATTAATCTAACAGAAGTGAATCTAACATGAACAAGATCAAAAACTACATGTATAAAAGAACATGTGTATATATATATATATATATATATATATATATATATATATATATATATATATATATATATATATATATATATACAACATTTTGGAACATAGTTCTCCTTCTTTAAGTACAGGTTCATAAGTTACATATTTAGACAGTATAGATGTGAAATCAATACCAACTGTCTGCATTTCAATGTCTATTCTTCCCTGTTCTAGTTAGCTACTTCTTTGAAGTACACTAAAATTGTATTTTATGACCATTGTTACTTCAATGAATGAAAGGAGTTATATTTTACATCTCAAAAAACATATTCAAGCAAATTCTTGCCTTTCATCTCTAGATCACAAGTTTATACACATTTCACAGATGAAATATGTTAGTAGGAAGAAGGAAAACATACATCATCAAAACCATTTTTCTCATTCTTCTACATGGAGTTGGGATGTTGTATCAACTGTCAATGCCTCTGTCAATTCGCTGTCCTTCTCCTATTTCTTTGACAGTCATGCCTGACTGTTGCAGGTACTCTCTCATGCAATCTATCTATTTGCTGGATATCCTCATTTCCTTTTGCATTTTTCCTGTCTCTCCCAATTTTTTTTCTCCAAATTGTCTTCTGCTTTCCTGGGTATGTGCATAAACCACCATAATTTGTTCTCTTTGACCTTTACTGCAGTTGGTACTACTTTTGCTTCTGTTCTGACATCACTTCCTTTCTTTGTCTGTTCCACAGTGGGTGTTCTACCCCTCATCTCAGGTACTTTAGCTCTATCACTTCTAGTGTCATTAACTGCTCTGCCTTCAGTGCCCATGTTTTTGTACCATACAATAGTACTGGTCAAACCACTATTTTGTTCACCTTACTTTTCAACTTCTTTGGTATTCTTCTGTTACTCACTGCCTCTCAAACTCTGTAGCATTTGATTGCAGTTCCACTGATTCTACCTTTGACTTCTTCATTTAGACTTCTCTTCTTCTCATTCATCCCTCCCAAATACTTGAATCTGTTCCACTGACTTCCCAGCTATCTCAGTTTTGTGATTCTACTGATTTCCCTACTAGCTTTAATGACAGTTGTCTTGTCTTGTATACTCAGTCTCATCCCATGTGCCTTCAGTTGTGCATTCCATTCTATTATCATCTGTTGAAGCTCATAGGTTCATAGCTGTATACTTGGCTAATGATCACTAGGTCCTTAAAAGCCTAGCCATGGAACCCAAATGTGACCCACAATTTTGATTTATAGATGTGGTGATTTACTAACTGCCTCTGTCCATCAGAGACATTGAAGCCAGACCAGGGGTGAATTTCCAATTACCCTTTCATTGGTCTAAGTTGCACTTAAAAAGGAATAGGGAGGAACTCTGTGTCACATGACTGGGGAACCTGTTCTAGAGAATGTGAGTTCTCTAGGAAATGTAGCCATCTTTCCAACATATCCTATTTATGTTGCAACCAACATTTAGGTCTTTTAGTTTAGTAGTTCTGATGCTGTTTGTTTTGTGGATGTGCAAAATGTTAACCAAAACAAGGTTAAAGGTTGCCCTGTATGTCAGGCAAAGATCACCTCTCAGAAGTTTGTATATTACTGAGTAGAGAAACAGGGCTTTGAGGCAAACAGCATAACACATTGCGTTTACTCCCTGTATTCTTTCTGGATGGAACCTTTGTGTACACTCCAGTTGCTTCATATGTCTGGTCAGGTAAATACTGAAGCTGGCATTATACTCTACGTAGGGTCTGATGATGGATGTGTACAGTGACATGATGACCTGTCTGGACCTAGATGCCATACCCTTGCTTATAAGTTGAGTAACATAGAAGGATTTTCTTACCACTTTGGACACATGTTGGTTGAAGGCTAGGTTATCTACATCAGTTTCCAGACACCAGTCTAGTGAATCAACATTTAAGGTGTTTTATTGATAACATAATTACCAGGAGTGGTAAACTTCCCAAAAGGTACTATAATGCATTTCTTGGTGCGGAGTTTTAACCCATGGCTTTGTCTGTATTAGACCTTCCTGAAGTGTGTTCTCATCTTGGGGGATACAATGACTGTTCCTAGTTTGCAGTCATCTGAAAACCTGGTCAGTCAAAAGCCTTTGACACTGGTTTGACAACCAAGAAGTAAATGCCAAAGAGGAGTGGGCACAGCAGTGAGCCCTGGGGGACTCCACAAGTGAATGTCTGCTTTGTGCAAGTGGTCTCACTGATTCTAACCTCCTGGGTCTTGCCTATGAGCCAGCTAGCTAGCCATTGTGTTAGAAAGGGGTTTATACCTAGTTCCATAAGTTTATTAACAATGCCCATGTTGGATATTGTATCAAATGCTTTAGCCAGATATAGGTAGGCAGCATGCACAATGTTCCTATCATCCGTTGCCTTAGTGACCTTTTCAGAGAAGTTCAGCAGATACAGTAAGCACGGCATTCCTTTGACAAAGCCAAACTGGTAAGGGTCCAGTGTCTGGAGGTCTACTATGTCCTTGTTGATAATTTCTTTGATGATTGTTTCCATGGCTTTGCAAGTAAGACTAGTCACACTAATGGGTGTGTAGTTTACAGGATCTGTTGAAGGTCCTCCCTTGTGAAGGGGAAGGACTGTTGCAGTCCTCCATTCATGTAGCCTGTTTTATGACTATAGTTAAATAATGATTCCAGTGGTCTTGGTAAGTCATGTTTTAGACTATTCAGGAGACATCCTGGGATGTTATCTGGGCCCACCGATGTTATTCTTGGCTTTAGTGAGTGCAGCTAGTACATGCTCCCTAGATATAGTTGGAGGGGTTATGTTTGATGGTATTTTTGAGGAGAAGGTTGGGGCGGGGGAAGTGGTAAAGTTGGAACTGATTTTGTCTGCTAACAGGTCCACTGTATTGTCAGATTCAATTAATTTGGCACCATTAATCACAAGTAGAGCACATTGTTCTGTGCTGCCCTTGAGGTTACTGACACAGCTGTAGAAGGTCTTGTGATTATGTTTCACCTTAATCTCAAAATTGGCTTTGCTTGATCTAATTAGTCCTCTTAGTTGCCTATTTACTTTGATGAGAGGTTCGATCTTTATGGGAATTAGCCTTCCTGATTTTTGCCATATTTTTTTCCATTTGTTGCATATCTTGTTTAATTTGGGACACAACCAGGGTGGTTTGTTTCTAGTGCTAATCCTAGTCTTTCTTCTGGTAGGTATTGCAGCCTCTTTGCAGCCACTGACATGGCTGTACATGGTGTTTCAGAGTAATTCTGCATAGGCTGCTGTGTTCTCTAGGTTTGGAGGGGCATTGAATTTTTACAACACATCATTTAACTCCTACAATTCAAAAAAAAGCTTAAACCCCATCTCAATACTCTCTGGCAATGTCCCTGTTCCAAACCTGATTAACCACTATCATTTACCCTTCTCTTACCTCACTATCCTTTGTAACTGACCTATGTTTTTTTATATGCTGCTGTTGTTTTTTTCCCAAGATGTGATGTATCTTTATATTGTATTTAGAACTCAACTATCTTCCTTTTTTGCATTAACAATGTTCATATGTCTGTTATGTACCTGGAGCTTTTCTCCCCGGGCCTCTGCTGAAAATGGACATGTATCCAGTCGGACTCTCCCGGTTAACAAATGTAAAATAAAAATAAATAAAATAAATAAATAATAAAAGGTAAGTTGCCTTGGAATAGTTCTTAACTGCTACTGGTATTAATGGAATTACAAAGTTGATTCTCATTTCAAAGGAACAGCCTTATGGGTGGACCTTACCAAGATGATGATGAGACATTGGGGCAGCAAGAGATCTAGTATCATGGATCTACCAGTGAACGTATTCAGGATTTGGTCAACAGTGTTTGTATAAAGCTTTATTTTTATTGAACTAAGTTTGAAGTTCCTGTTCAGGCCCTATTTGTAATGCCATGTCACCTGCATAGAGCAGTTTTGAAAATCTATGCCCTCCAACCTGTTTGCTAAAGCAGTCCATCACCAGTATGAACAACAGTGGCTTAGAGCTGAACACTAATGTACCCCAGCCCCATTGGAACACCCTTTGTGAATCTGAACACTGTGCATATTTGTGTCATTGAGTCCTTTTACATAATCTATCAGTGTTTCTGGGACTTCAAACTATTGCATAACCAAGCAAATTAGTTTTCTTGGGACATTGTCATATGCGTTATCTGAGTCTAGGAATACCCAAGTGGACTCTTTCTACATTTGTAGCTTGTGCTCCTTTATCTTTCTCACTGCAAACATTGGATCTGTTGTACTGCATCCTAATCTGAGCCCAGACTGTTCATCACCTATCTTATTTTCTGCTACTCTGCGTATCTGCTTACCAATCCTCCTCTAAAGCACTTTCATGTATTTTGACAGGAGGAGACTGATACCTCTACATTGTCCACTGCTCCATATGGAGAGATGAAATCACAAGAAAATGAGAGTAGTATTGATGAGACTGAATTAATGTCTTGGTGAGTATTGCTAATTCATCATCATCAACCCACTTATTCCGATTTTATACATGAGGTTGGGGTATTGCATCAGCTGTTGCTATCTCTATTGATTCAATGCCAGGTTCCTACCTTCTTTGATAATCATTCCTGAATGTCACGGATATTCTTTCACAGAATCCATCAAGCTCTTTGCTAGATGCCGTCATTTCATCTTACCTTCTTCCTATCTGTCTCAAACCTTCTTTACCAGATTGTCTTCTACTTTTTTGTACATGTGCCCAAACCACTGTATTCTGTTCATTTTGACCCTCTCTGCAATTAGAGCTACATGTGCTTCTGCTCTAATGTGTTCATTTCTTCATCTGTCCCAGAGTGAGTATCCTATGATCTATCTCAGGCACATCGTATCTTTCACTTCTAGCTTCCTCAGCTACACTGCCTTCACTGGCCAGGTTTCTGTACCCCGTTGTACCAGTTTTTGGACACCTTGCTTTTCAGCTTCTTTGGTAGTTTTCTGTCACCCACTCTTTCTGACAGTCTGACCCAGTTGGCTGCACACCCTCTGATTCTAACTTTGACCTCCATATTTAGACTTCCCTTGTCCTCAACCATCCATCCCAGATATTTGAAACTGTTAACCTGCTCCACTATTTTCCCTTCGATCTCAGTTCTCAACTTCTTCTGATTCCCCCCATTTGCTGCATTACAGCTGCCTTCTCTGTACTCAGTTCCATCCCATCTGCCTTCAGCTTTGCATGCAATACCACACCAGTAGCTGTATTGATTTGTCCTCTTTGACCTTTTTACTAATGTAGACCATCAGCACTATGAAGAGCAGTGAGCTCAGAGCTGAACCACAGTGCACTTCCACTGGGAACTCCTCTGTAAGACTGAACACTGTTCGTGGTTGAGTCATTGGGTCCTTGTACATAGTCTGCAGTAATTCTACCAATGTTTCTTAGATGTTAAACCCTTGTAGGCCTGCATGAAAGTCCAGTTCAATTTATACAGCAAGGAATGGAGAAAGAAACAGTGGTAACCCTGACACAGTTAATGTTGTGGCATGAAGGGCCAATGAATCCAGAAATTGCGGAGCAAAATGAGCAGCATTTAAACTAGATATGTCACAGGGCAATGTTCTGGAACATTCTATAGATCACTCAAAGGAAACTGCAAAAAAATGCTTTGAGTCCAGAAGAAAATAATCTAATGGAAGATCTGCTTGGCTAAATAGAGATGGACAGACATGTTAAAATAGATGAAAGAAACCGATTACATAAAGTAAATAAGACAGAAAATGTTAGAAGACTAGTAAAACAGATGAACCCAGTAATTAGGACTATTAAGATAATTTCTTGTGATGTAACAGAAATAAATAGGATACTCTATACAGCAGCAAAACTAATAATAGATAAAGAGTTATCAAAGGGTACAAGGAGAATGGCACCATGGAAGCAGAGAACAGAGAAAAGTATAACGCAAATAAGACAAGAAGTATCAATGTTGGAAGGATATAGAAAAGTGAACAGATAATCAAGAATCCTTGGAAAGATATACTCATTAAAAACAACATACAGTATCAAAACAGACCATGATTTATCATACAAGATTTAAAAAAAAATCATCACAAGCAGAAAGACATTAGAAGGTTTGTAGATAAATTTAAAAAAAGTACAAAATAAGCCATTCAATAATGACCCAATAGGTTTTATAGAAAAATAGGAGATAAAACACTTGGAATACAAACACAACTAAAAACGAAGGAATAGGTACAATATGGAAAAGATTTATGAAAACTTTACTTAACATAACAGAGATGCTGAATGGATAAAAGAATTAAAAGAAACAGTAAGGAACTGTAATGCACACGATATGAAATCGAATGAAATGGAATCAAGTAACAGCCAGAGAAATTTGAGAAAAAATTAAGGAACGCTCCCAAATGGAAAACCCTAGATCCAGACACAATACTTAACTTCTGCTTGAAGGTATTAACATCTTTATATAATGATTTGGCCTTAAGTAAGAATTATTTATTTCCACACCCAAGACAAACACTGACTTGGTCAACAAAAAGAACAATATGCTTCCTTAAGAGTAAGCCTGCAAGCCGTCCTAAGAGTTATAGCCAAATAACTTGCCTTCCAACAATATACAAAGTATATACTGGAATTGATGCAAATGGAGTTTATAGTCATTTAGGAAAATAATCAGTTATGGTAATAGTTATGGTAATAGAATACAATCATAACAAAAGGAAGCAATTTGGAACAACGTATCATTTGTTGCAAAACAAAGCCATAATAGAGATTTGTGAAGAAGGGAAGAATGTAAGTATGACAGGGACTGATTACAAAAAAGCAATTGACAGCATCCCACATTCACAGATAATAGAATGCTTACCGATATAGAAGTACATCTCACACAGATCAATTATATCACAGTGACTAAGAAACAGTAGCAAACTGCTTTGCATCTAAGCCATGGCAAAATGCAAATTATTATCCCAAGGGTATAGATTCAGAAGAAGATTTCTTTGTGATTCTTTGCCACTACTGCTGTTTTGACTTGCCCTTAACCTATTCAGCTGTTTACTTAATAAGTCAAGCCAGGGTTATAGTTTAACTCCTAGAAACCAACCTCATCTAATGACATCTCATCTACATTTTTGTGGATGATTTAGTATTATATAAAGCATCAGACAAGGGTCTGAAAGCACAACTACAAATGGTTAAAACTTTCTCAGATGATATAAGAATGACATCTGGCTTCATAAAACTGCAAAAGCAACATTCATAATAGAAAAACTGTAGCACCAAGAAATTATCAGCCTGGAATAGGAATGCAACATAAAGGTACTTGATCAGGTGGGAGTGTATTATTAACTGGGAATAAATGAGGGGTTAACAATAATACATGAACAAATGAGAATAAATGTCAGTAATGAATATTTCAGAAGACTAAAACTAATATTGAAAACTGGCTTGACATCTAGGAATAAAGTCCAAGCTTTAAATCAATGTGTTCTTTCTTTTCTAACTTACAGCTGTGTGGTGATTGTTTTGCCCCAAAAAGCATTAACTTAGTTGAACACACAAAAAAATGCTTCACTCCTGTCAAATGATACATAAAAATTAGTACATACCAAGATTGTATATGCCTTGCTCTAAACAAGGTATGGGTCTCCTCAAAATTGATATTATGTTTTGATATGTAATCATGGGACTGCATACATATTTATTTATTTGTATTTGTTTTCCTTGGGTAGAGCATTGATCTTCTGAACACATATCTGCTGACTTCATCAGATCCAAACACAGAAGACATCTAAGATGTCATCTTTGATTAGTTAGTAGAAATATTTTAGAATAAAGCAAGAATGAAGATCAAATCAGAAGTAGATAAAAATCAGGCAGCAACTGAATGTGCCAAAAACAAAAGAAACAATATAAGGGAAAAGATCAGACGGGAAGGAAAAAAAGGATTGTCTGCAAATATAATATAATATAATATAATATAATATAATATAATATAATATAATATAATGGCAAGTACAGACATCATTTGGAGCAATGAATGGTTAAGGAGCAGTGGCCTGAATTCAAAAGACAGGCAATAATGGCATTCCACAGTAACGGGTTATGTACATGCCGGTTTATTTGCAAAGTTCATTCAAAACATTGGAGAGACAGACAAACATAGGTGAAGTAAAACTGAACTGGAAACATTTGCATATCTTATTGGGTGTAAAATACTTATGGCACAGTGCTTGTATATTGAAAGGCACAATAATGTGGCATGACTGCAGTAATGGGAAATGTGCAAATGCTACATATATAGGAGACTGAGAAGCAGTGGAAGTATGAACCAGAAAGAATTATATAGAATGATGAAGTTTATACCCCATGGGATCACCCATTACCAACAGGTCAAAAAACAAATGCAAGAAGACCAGATATAGTAGTCGATGTAAAAAGATAATAGTATTATTGATCATTGAAATTTCAATACCCAGTGATTGCTCACTTGTGAGAGGATGGCATAATGCTTAAGGTGTTTACCTTACAGACACAAAGTGCAGGGTTTGATTCTCACATGAGTAATTGGCTAGGCTTGAAATAGCTCACAAGGGCAGTTAGCATAGTTCTAACCTATGAACCTATTACGATGTCTTTTCTACAGAGAGACACAAAGTCACAATATGCCAGCATTTGCAAGGAGAAGCAAGGACAATGTGCAACAGAAATGAGAGCTTGATAAGGACCTATGTAACCCCCTTTTTGACCTATAGTGGATGGGAGGAGATCAAAAACTAATGCAATGTTCACATTTATAGATTTTTAGATTAAAAAGTGTGTTTGGGAATATTCCATATATTTACAGGGATACCTGGGATTTTTTGACTAAGATTAAATAAAATCTATTTTCTGAGCAGGTTATTTTTTGTAATGGTCGACATGAGTTATTTATATTCTGTTATCCCTCAAAATATTGGAATTTAATAGCTTAGTGTATTTTTTATAGAAATACCTGGATTAGATCATGAAAAAATGAAATTAATTATTGGATTTTTGGAAATAATTTTTACCAATAATTTCTTATTCTTTGGAGTATTACCATAATGTTAAAGCGGTAGTAATGGGTACAGCTTGTGCCCTGGGTTTGCTAATGGAGTTATGACTCATTAGGAAACTAAGTTTATTTTCAATTCTGAGTTTTGTCAGTCCTGGGTACTGTATGTCTAATTTTTGGATGATATTTAAATTTTTTTTTGAATTATAGTAAAGACAGATTGGATGAAGTTATATTAATTGGACTATCTTTTTTTTTTAATTTTACATTTCACAGTCATGATTTTTGTTCTTAACTACCTAGATGCGCACATAACTAAAGAGTTGGAAAACCAAAAATCTGTAAGTAGGATTTGTAGAAAGTTTACCTATTCTAATACTTTGATACATTATACTAGCTGACATCTCTTTCATCAGAAAAAACCTTAATAAATGGTCAATTTGTGCATCTTCCCTGCAGTGTTTTGAATAAGCATACCATTCACATGCAGGGGATTACATTTAGCGAGATGCTTTATAAGATGGATTATCACTCTGAGTTGGTAATAAATTTGATGAACGAGGTTAGTATAAGAAGGAAGTAGGGTAGGTTCATCCCCATTTTGGGGAACAAAACCTGGTTACAGGAAATAATAGAAACGGGACTAAAGTATGTTATCAGAATGCAGTGGTGATGACTTATGATTTGGATGTAGAACCAAAGGTTATGTTCAATAACTAGAATTTATTTCCGGTAAGTGGTGACCAATTTGATATATTTGGTCCAAACCCTATTATTTTGTATAGAAAAGACAGGAGTTTTAAGAAATTAAGTCACATAAAAGTGTTACCACCTTTGAATATGATAAGATGGGGACTTGCAAATGTGGACAATGTAGTCAGTATAAACACATATTAGAAGGTGTCACTGTGAAGGTAGCTAGCTATTGAGAGATAGAATTTAATATGTATTGTAAGTGTAACTCTAAGGAAATTGTATATGCGGCTTTATGTCAGAAATGTTCAGGGTCCTATATTGGAAAAACAGAAAGAACCCTGAAGAAAATGACTCAGGAACATATGAATAATGTGAAAAATGGTCATTTATACAACACTCTTTTTAAACATATTAAAGGCCATTGAGACCATTTTTTTTAATTCTGGATATGGGAAACCGTGAAACCTGATATCTGGGGGTGGGGGTGGGGGCTTGTAAGGAAAAGATAAAATTCCAAGAATTACTGCTGCGATGGCTTAGTGGTTAACTACTGTGAAATGGAAACTTAGGTTATCTGCACATTATTTTCCAGGTCTAAATGGATTTCTTTCATTTGCAAGTGTATCAAAGTATTAGTATTTTAATATTTAATATGAAGGTAGGATAATTCCCTCACCCCTATTTTATGTACTATTATTTAAAAGATTTTTTTATTGTTATTTTATTTTATGGGCTGTTAATGATATAAATATAAATAATTCAAGTAGAACAATGTCATTATTATTATGCAAACTTTTGTAGATCTGTTATGTTTATATAGTCTAGTATTTTGGGGTGATTTATGTGTGCATTGTGCTTTTAAATTTATTGGAACAATCAGGTTGAATTTTTTTGTAACACAAGGGTGTGACAAAAATTTTAAATAACCTTTGCGGTGGTGGTGTTGCGGTAGCATTGTCGCCTCCCAGTAGATGCTGTCCGGTTCGATTCTCAGTTAGAGCGTCTTCTGTGTGGAGACATCCGTGAATGGGCGTACCTTCATTGAAGGTTGTGCATCAGGGCTGGCAACTGTAAAAAATCAACTGCCAATCATTAGCGGACCGGAGTTCCGCTGTGGAGACCCCTAACTGGGAAAAGGCCAAATGACAACAACAACATGAAAGATTAACCAAAAAACATGTTCCCAGTATCCTCTGTCTTCCTCAGCATACCTCCAACATTTGCTATCTGCCTGAGGAAAATTTCTTTGAAGTTTGCTTGATTCATAAAAATACCTATGTAAAGACTACTAAGCAAAAATCATAAAACTTTTGGACTTTGGTTGGGAGGGTGGCCTAATAGTTAAGGTGTTTGCCTTACAAGCACAACGTGCAGGGTTTGAGTCTCACAAGGGATAACTGGCTAGGCTTAAAATGGCTTGCAAGGGCAGCTAGCTTAGTACGAACCTATGAACTTGAATGCCATACATATGCCCTTCCATTCTTTACTTGTAAATTCCTTTTCCAGTGTCTCTCTTCCCAGTCTTTCCTAACCTCCTCTGATTTTTATAGTTATCACGCAATATTTTATATGCCCTACTCATCTGTTCTATATTCAACTAAACTCTACTAGAGCACGTCTTTCACTTCAGACTGTCTTATCTCCTATACTCTGATGTCAATCCCTGATAGGAAAGGTAGTCTCTAACCTGCAATCCAAACGTCTTGGCCTCACCCCACTCTATTATAATTCCCTCTCTAGTTATTTGCTCCCAATACCTTGATTCCTTTGCTGGATTTCTCCAGAAAAATGCACCAAATTCTTGCCTATTGTCTGTATTTGCAGTCACCCCAATTGGCAAAATCTACTTTCTGTGTTTTCTTGTTGGCTTAGATCTTACAATACTTTCTGCAACTTTATGAATATAATATTATGAACAGTGGTTATTATTTTCCTTAGGGATTTGCATCCAAAATACCACTTTCTTCTTATTTCTTGACTCCCTACTTCATCACCACCCCTTTCCACTTTGAATTTCAACCTTCATCTTGTGATATGTAGAAGAACCCTAACCGTATAGATTTAAATATCCCTTCACATCAGGTAATCCTAAACCAATGCTCAGCGCTTCCTGGAATTTATCAACTCAAATGCCCTGGATAAGCTGGTAAACTCCCCTACCAGAGGCCACAACATATTGGACCTGGTCATCACCAACATGGGTGACAGGTGTTCCGCATCAGAGGTCAACCCATCACTGGTTAGATCAGACCATAAACTAATCAGTCTGGATGTCCGCACCCCACCACCACCCCCAACCAAGGAAACCACAGCGAAAAACTTTTCTAAAGCAAACTTCACCTTACTTAAGGCAGAGGTGGTAAGTTTCACACCCCCCATGGTAAAGGATAACACTGCACAAGATGTAGAATCCTTTACAATTGCACTCTATGAACACCTACAAAGATGCATGGATCATTCCATCCCTAGCAAAACCAAGACTCACTCCCCTAAGAGAAGGAAACCAGTCTGGTGGACCCCTGCCATAAACAGGTTATACAACAAAAGGAGGAAACTAGTTCAGAAAAAAAGCAAATCCCAAGAAGGAAAGACATCCCTGATCAGTATCAGTAAGAAACTAAGGTCCCTCATCAAATCATCCAAGGCGAACTTTGAAAGAAAAATAGCCAAGGATTCAAAAGATAACCACAAAGCCTTCTTTAGCTATGTCAAGAATCTAAGTGGAAACTCACAGATATGCTCTGAGCTAGTGCAAAATAGCACAAAACATACTGAACCTACTGATATTGCCAACATCCTGGCAGATAGATTCAGTGCAAACTTCACCTCCCTCTCATCTTCAAAAGGGCCCATAACAATACCGGAAAAGTATAGTGTCCCAGAAATCACAGAAGCACAGGTGAAAACTGCCCTTTCAAAAGCCAGAAACACAGCATCAATGGGGCCAGATGGAGTCCCAGGCTGCGTCTTGCATGAACTACAGAACAAACTAACTCCCCACCTAAACACGCTGTTCAACCTCAGCCTCTTCACAGGCTACATGCCCATAGAATGGCACACAGCAACAGTTATTCTGCTCCACAAAGGAGGGGCCACAATTGACCCTGGTAACTATCGCCCCATAAGCCTGACTAGCTTGGTCTCAAGGCTATGGAGCGCATCATCATGGAACTCATTAACAAAGACATTGGGAACCTCCAAACACTTGACCCAACCCAGTTCGGCTTTGTTAAGTCAGATCATGCCTACTAAACCTGACTGACTTCTTTGAGACAGTCACCAAGGCCATAGACGAGGGAAAGGTGGTTCACACAACCTACCTTGATCTTGCCAAGGCATTCGATACCATTCCTCACTTGGGTATTATAGAAAAACTCACCAGCCTAAAAATAAACCCCTATATCACAAGATGGGTTGCCAATTGTCTTACAGACAGAACTCACATGGTAAGAATAGTGGGCTCCAGGTCTCACTCTAAACCAGTCACAAGTGGTATCCCGCAAGGCTTGGTCCTGGGACCCCCTACTCTTCGGCATATACTTCTCAGAAGTACAGGCAAACACAGGAGGACTATGGCTAACCAAGTTTGATGATGACTGCAAACTGGGAGCCATAACTGACTCTCCGGCTGACACAGACATCCTTCAAAAAGGCCTTACTGAGACAGGCACCTGGTGTCAAAGTCAAGCTAAATGCCAAAAAATGCATAGTCATCATGTTTGGAATAAACAAAATACTCACGTATTACCACATAGATGGCAGCCCCCTTAATACAGAAGAGGTAATAAGAGATCTGGGGACCCAGGTAGACAGTAATCTCTCCTTTGACAATCATATTGCCAAAGTAATTAGGAAATCCTTCTATGTGGCCCATCTAATTACTAAAGGGTTCACATCTAGAACTAAGGAGGTTATATTGCCCCTCTACTCGTCACTCATCAGACCCATCATAGAGTACAATGCCCCATTTGGGATGTACCGCACAAGACACTTCCAACAGCTGGAAAGACCACAAAAGCACCTCCCCAAGAGGATTACTGGCCTCAAACATATGTCATATGCAGCCTGACTGAAAAAACTTTGGCTGTACTCAGTGGCATATCACTTACTAAGAGGTGATCTCTGCCTGACTTACAAAGCCATGTCCAACTCAGAATTGATGGACATGCTCCACCTAAAGAAATCCAAGTCACTGTGAGTCACGTGCTCGAGCTAAACCTCGCCATAACAATAAATAGAACATGCTGGAGGGATAGATTCCTGTCACAGAGACTCCCCATGCTTTGGAACAAAATTCCTAACTACATTAGGCAGAGTCCCTCACTAGCACTCTTCAAGAGAAGCCTTGATGAGTGGATGGGTAACATAAAATGCACCCCTGGGATCACTTCATTGGCTCTGCTTGACAGAGGCTCAGTTAATTAATCAATGGGGCAGTGAAAGCCGACACACTCTGGCTAGGCTTATAAATGCCCTCAGGCAGGTAGCCTAGTACATACCTGTGAACCTATGAACCTTGTTATTTTGGGATGATCAACTTATGATTAACTTATCCTACTTAAGTCTTGCCCTCTTTCCCCTCCCAAATGAATTTGTTCTACTCTTTATTAATTATCGTCCACTACTTTTCCTCTGGTTGATAAAAACAGGCCTGACTAGTATATAAAATTAAAGAGACTAAAACCATTTTTGCTGCTTGTATCATACTATCTATATCAGTAAACAAGAACTTCCAGTTTCCCAGTTTTTGTGTTACTTTTTATTTAGTCTCTTCCCACATATCCTTAACTGCCACAACATAAGCCTTTTTAATCCATACCAAGTCATGTGTGGGTACATAATTTAGAGCTATAGGCTTTGTTTTATCTTCATTAACTTTATATCCTGAAAAGTCTTGAAACTGTATCAGAATGTTCCACAACACAGAGGTGTACTTCTCTGGATTTGTCAAGTATGAAATAATATCATCTACAAATAAAGCCAACTTTTCTTGATTACCATACAAATTATATCCTTAAATTTCTGAGTCCCTTATATCTTTGCCAGTGGCTCCAAATATAACATAAATAACAAAGGGAAAAGAAGACACCCCTGCCTGGTTGCTCTGTTCAAACAAAACTTATCCGAGAGGAACCCTCCCACTTAAATTCTTGCCTGGAATCCTTCATATAGCCTCCTAATTAATCTTTCTGTAGGAGTAATTTTATATACAGAAATGATTAGGTAAGGAGACATAAGTTATCGAAGACTTCAGAGATAATAGTTAGCTCAGGCAATCTATGAACTGTATAACGCTCATAGAAAATACATTGCTTCTTTGACACAGGTTCATAGGTTGGTAGTAGGCTATCGTCCCTAGGGCCTATACAAGCCTAGCCAAACCAATCCCCAGATATTTCTTCCCTCAATATTTACTTCCCTGGACCCCTGTCTAGCAGGGTGACTGACATGATCCCCAGGGTGAATTTTCTATCTCCCATCTAATCGTCAGGGTTCCTTTTGAAGAGGCCCAAAGAGGTGCTCTGCTTGACATGTATGGGCAGTCTATTCCAGAGTATGGGGAGTCTCTGGGTCAGGAACCTATCCCTCTGGTATGTTTTGTTCATTGTGATGACAAGGTTTAGATCCCTGGAGCATGTGGCTCTGAGCGATTGGGATTTCTTTAAGTGGAGCATGTTCAACAGCTCAGGGTTTGACATGGCCTTGTATGTTAAGCAGAGATTGGCTCTGAGTAGACACTATGCCACAGAGTATAGCTGGAGTTTTTTTAGACGGTCAGCATAGGGCATCTGTTTTAGGCCTGTGATTCTTTTAGTGAGGTATTTCTGTGGCCTTTCCAGCTGTTGTAGATATCTTGTGAGGTACATACCAAACGGGGCGTTGTACCCTATAATGGGTCTAATGAGAGATGAGTACAGTGGGACAATGACCTCCTTTTTTCTGGAGGAAAAGCCCTTAGCGATGAGGTGTGCCACATAGAAGGATTTCCTGACTGCTATGGTGATGGGGTTATCAAAGGTGAGACCACTGTCCTCATCACACTTTCAGTGTTTAGTGTACTGCCACCTATGTGGTAATTCATGGGTACATGGTTTTCCACAAAGGGGATAATTATACATTTCTTGGCATTAAGCTTGAGCCCATGGCTCTGGCACCAAGCATCTGTTTCTGTAAGGCCCCTTTGTAGAATATCCACATCATTCGGGGATTCAATAATGGCTCCCAGTTTGCAGTCATCTGCGAACTTTGTTAGCCAGAGTTCCTTAGTGTTGGCCTGTACTTCAGAGAAGTTGATGCCAAACAGGTGCGGTCCCAGGACTGACCCTGAGGTACTCCTCTTGTCACTTGTCTGGAGCTGGATTTGGAGTCGGCTACTTTTACAGTGTGGGTTCTGTCAGTAAGCCAGTTGGCAACCCATCAAGTGATGTAGGGATTTATGCCCAGCTTAGTAAGTTTATCTATGATTCCAGAGTGGGGGGATGGTGTCAAAGGCCTTGGCGAGGTCCAGATAGGCTGTGTGGACTGCCTTACCTTTGTCCACAGCTCTGGAGACTGATTCGAAGAAGTCAATCAGGTTCAGGAGACAAGATCGTCACTTCACGAACCCAAACTGGGTGAGGTCCAGTGTTTGAAGGTTGCCAATGTCTTTGTTTATAAGTTACATGATAATGCATTCCATGCCCTTTCAGATCAGGCTCATCAGACTGATGGGATGGTAGTTCCCAGGATCCAAGGTGGATCCCCCCTTGTGGAGTGGGATAACTGTAGCTGTGCACCACTCAGTGGGCACAATTCCTGAGGTGAGGCTATGATTAAAAATGACACTTAGGTGAGCTGCCAGTTCATTTTGTAGTTCATGTAGTTCACAGCCTGGGATGTCATCTGGTTACATGGATGCTGTATTCTTAACTTTGGAGAGTGCGGTTTCTACCTCGGTGGCCATGATTACCAGAATTTGGCAATCTTTTGGTATGGAGATGGGCCCTTTTGGGAGTGGGGGGGGGTGATGTTGCCACTAAATTAATCTGCCAGGATATTGGCAATATCCTTAAGATCAATATATTTAATGCCATTCTGTTGTAGCTCAGAGCAGATCTGAGCATTGCCATTTAGATTCTTGACATAACTATAGAATGCCTTGTGGTTGTCTTTGGAATCTTTGGCAAAGTTTGTAACAACCATAAGTATGTCCAGAATTAAGAGGCTAAATTCTCAGCAGTAGCCCCACCTTATGAGCATAAACATATACATGTAATGGCCATACTCACAAAACCTCAGATGTATCTCCATAAACTCAATAAGACCAGAACTGTACATGTAACATATTATACTGACTTCCTACTGACCACAGATAATAAAACACATAGTGACACCATTCCATAGTAGAATGGCCAGTCCATCAGAGTTAATATGAAAGACACCAGGCTCATAAGACAGACAGCGGGATCCAGTAACCTCAAAAACATCTTTGTAACTGGTGACGCCATTATGTTTGAAACAAATATCTCACTGGATTTTGTAAGGAGGTTCTGATAGCTTCATGCCTACCTGTTGCCAAAATAAGGTATATTTCAAGAAAGGTTAAAAGAATCAAGATGAATTATGATATTCTTATTTTTCACATTAGCGTGAACAATCTATGGATGTCCTTCATCTCTAGTACACAACAGATTATCCTGGAAAGTAAGAGAAAAACATACTTGCTTTGTGAAATCCTCCATTTGCCTTGTATGGTACCCAACTATCATGGCAAAATTGTCTATGTTCATGGTGCAGGGGCTAGATTTCCAGTTGTGACTAGGGTAATCAGGGTTTGACTAGTACCACTACTATTATATGAACCAAACAGAGAGAGAGTAGTACAGGGATATGCCACATTTACATCTCTAAGGGGGAGATAGTGGGATTGCAGCTACAAATGGCCACACTGGGTGGTAATAACTTCCTGCTGGAGATTGAAGGTGACCATCTGTGCATCAGAGGGTAGAGCAGGTATGCCAGGATGAACACCCCTTATGGAAGTGATGGGGATATCCTCCACTGTCATCCCACTACATGCCCCTTCCCCATGCCTTCTCATGCATTAAAGAGATGGCAAAATAAGAGGAGAAATACCTCCAGATACCGTTGATCGCTAAAAGTAAAAACAAAACAAAAAAATGTGCCACCAAGGTATCCCGACTCAGAACATAAATAAATAAATCCACAAACTTGCTGAAACCATTAGACCAGTTTATTGAACCAGAAAATAAAACCATTCACTAAGCACTTTCACCCAAACACTTCCAGGGCTTCATCTGAGTGAATTAAAATTACAAGGATTCTCATATAAATAGTCAGCAAGTTCATTACAAGCATACCCTTATACCTTTAACCCAGAATTCATGTCACAACTTAGGAATAACTATAATCTTATTAAAACCTTATAAAAATTACTTCTTTATAGGCTAAATAATATTATATTAAATAAAATTAGACCTATATTTCAAAATGATAGCAATAGGACAATATTCATTTATACCAGGTAATCTAGTAGTATCTAGTCCTAGTTGCCAAAGGCATTCTCCTACTTCCAACAGCATTTTTAAGTCGTCTCCACTTTCATTCTCAGACAATCTATCAATAACAAAAAATATGGGGCTCTATATTAGATTATCGAAGTTTCAGAACTTCGAACACCATATGGTCGACACCATATGATCGAAGTACTGAACCTTTGAAAATCTAAAAAAAAATCAAAAAAAATATAGACGCATATACGAACCTCTTAAAGTTATTACATTTCATACTATGTGTATAGTGCACTAGTGTTATTTTTATTTTTGATGTCCCTTATATGTTCCATAAATTTACGTGTGGTATTACCCACACTGAAAGCCGGGCATCCTAAACAAGTGGCCACGTACACGACCATTTTTGTGTTACAATTACAGTAGCCTGGGCATATAATGGACTTATTATACTGATGAATAGAAATGTAGGGACCATCGTTAATAAATTTACAACTGTTACATATACCACATTTGGTCATCCTAGAGGTGTGTTGCTGTTCAACATGCACGTTGTTCTCAAACAATTCCTTAATATTTCTGCCCCTACTATATGTAAATGGGATTCTGTTCCTATAATGTTTTTTCAACTCTGCAGGAATAACAGACTCCCAATTGGATTTAACTATAGTTTTTACCCCAGGTGCCATGTCATTATATTGCAACACGAACACCCCACTTTTATTTTTATCTTTGTTTGTCTTGGTTCATAGGTTCATAGGTTGGTACTAGGCTATCAGCCCTAGGGCCTATACAAGCCTAGCCATGACAATTCCCTAGATATTTCTTCCCACAATATTTAGTTCTCTGGACCCCTGTCTAGCAGGGTGACTGACATGATCACCGGGGTGAATTTCCTATAGGTTCATAGGTTGGTGGAGCTAAACTCTACCTCTGTTCTTAAAATTGGTGGAAAAGATAAAGGCCTTCTTTTTGTAACCTCATTCCTGATTTTCACAAGCAGTTTAAGGGGATAATCCCTATTTTTAAACATATCAATGAGGTTAAACAGTTCCCTTTTGAAAATGTCTTCCTCACTGATCAGCCTAGATAGTCATACCATCTTTCCTTTTACTTTATTCTTTTTTAGTAGAGGGGATCACAACTACTAAAATGAAGAAAGGAGTTAGAATATGTTTTTTACAAAAGATGTTTGAACATAATCTACCATCACCCTTACTTTTGTATAACAAAATATCCAACAACTCTATTCTGTCCTTGTTAACATTACTTGTGAACATCAAAACATTAGTGGTAATGTAAAGATATTTTACAAATTCAATAACAGATTCTTTATTTCTCCTTCACAAAATTAAGATATCCAGAAAATGTAAATACATAATAATCTCTGACATATACTGGGAGTTAAATACATAATCCTTCTTCCACTCTGCCAATACTAGGTTGGTGTAAAGTGGGGCACATTTAGCCCACATGGCTACTGCTGAAATTTGGTGAAAGTATTCCCATTCAAAACCACAAAGTTGTTTAACAAAACCATTTCCATTAAATCCAACATCTAACTCCATGTTGTGTAAACTGTCCACCCTCATTAAACTGTTGTCGAAATATTCCAAACCTATGTCGTGAGGTATAATGGTGAACAAGTTGGCTACATTTATTGTGACAAACAAAAAGTCTTCCTTGCAGTCATGTTTCCTCAAAATGTCTAAACAATACCACAAATCTTTCAAAATGTGTCCCATACTTTTGAGCACATTCTTACAACTTAGGTCAATGAAGCTAAAGGTTCTGTCTTTTGAACCTTTTGCCGTCAAAATAGGTCTAAATGGAGGTGTGCTGGTATGTTTGTGAATTTTGGGGATTCCAAACACAGAGGGGATAACTGGTGTATACACCACTAAATATCTGTATTCAGTTTCATTAATAATCTCCTCACACATAAATTCATATAACAGCCAACTATTTTAGAATAGGCTCTGTAAACTTCAAATCTTGACACCCTTTCATATGTATCTGTATACTTAGGATGTCTTACATTCTACATCTGTTCTCAATGTTAGACATTATTACTACACCCTCACCCTTGTCTGGCTTCATAATCCTATATTCATTCAAACTAGTCAACTGTTTCAAACAAATTCTTTCATTGAACATCAAATTATCAGCAAAACACTTTTTAGTATTTAATTGTCTCTTTATCTGCTGTTCACACAACTGTTTAAATATCATAACATTAGGATCTGAAGGTGGGATGAATGTACTTTTTCTTTTGATGGAAAGCATATTGTCCATCTGAGTATTGCCATTATCTGAGGAAAAAAATCCTTAAATTTAACTGCCTAGTAAAAAGTTTTAAATTAATCAATACTTTACAAATGTCATGCCAAAAATGGTACAAACATAAAGCCCTTTTTCAGAAGGGAAAATTGGTCAGAGGCAATGTCCATATCAGTAAAATTAAAAATTGAAAAACTAACCTGCACATGTTTACAAACATTATAACATTCCTCAGCATTACTGTTAACTACTGGGCATGTCACCAAAGTCATTCAAGGCAATTGTCTCTTTGTCTAGTTGTAATTGTACTGATGGCTGCGATTGTGGCAGCCTCCCCTTCCCCTTCTTCATGATGTTTGTCTCCTCACCGGTATCACATTGTAACCTGCTTGGTGTGGATTCTGGTTCCGTTTCCTGAACCGATCCAATTGCTTTACTGGAGAGGGGGAATCTAAAAAAGCTTAATTATCAGTTGTATCTCCAACATTCCTTTCCCTCTCCCTAGGGCTGTTATTTGCCCCCTGATTAGAGTTGTGATTCTCATTGTTGTTTACAATTATCTTGTTCATACTTGGATATGCTCTTCTTTCAGCATATTCTAAAGAATCCCTGTGCAGTTTACCTTGTTTTTTTTCTCTAAACCAATTTTAACAAATATATCTAAATCATTCAGTATTCTATTGTACTGAACTTTGTTAAACTGAAATAATAGATCATTGGGTATACTGGCATTAATTTCAGCTATTTCAGTCTTTAAACATGCCAATTTAATGTTATTATCTCATACTATAATACACATTAAGTCCATACCTGTCCAGTCAAACAATGCAATTGCATCTTTATATGCCTCAGAGTCTTCTGTAATTTCCATAGGAAATGTATACACTCTCAAACCTCAAAGTACTTGATTTACATCCAAGGAACTCTCTAGGAACACATTATCCATCTGCAAAGGCGTATACTTTTTCATATGTCTCTCAAAAGAGCGTAGCTGCGTGTTCAAAGAACCAAAACTGCTTCTATATTTAGGCACAGGCCCGAAATCAAAAGAAGGAGTAGCTAGCAATGTTTCAAAGGACATAACAGCAGGATTAATGGGCTCACCAGCACATTGATTTATATTGTTTAAACCTTCGGCAACAACCTGTGTGACTGAACTGTTTCTAAGTGGAGAGTGCAGAGTCAATAGATCAGCTTAGGAGGAAGTGAGCGAATAGCCAGAATTACTTCCCATTACATTGGCTTGCAAAAGCTGGATAATCTGTTGAGTGATATCCACATACTGGCTAAAAAGTCTTTCCAGCTCTCAATTTTCTGGTCACAGTGTAAACCACAAGTCGGGATGTACACACAACTAAAAGTAAAAACAAAAAAACACACCACCAAGGTATGCCAACTCAGAACATAAATAAATAAATCCACAAACTTGCTGAAATCATTGACCAGTTTATTGAACCAGAAAATAAAACCATTCACTAACTGTTTTTGCCAAAACACTTCCAGGGCTTCATCAGAGTGAATTAAAATTACAAGGCTTCTCACATAAATAGTGAGCATGTCATTACAAGTATAGATGAGGTCATTTTGTAAAACAATAAAAACTGAGCATTTCCCACCTGTAAAAACAATATTATTTAACCTTTAAATACCCTTACACTTTTAACCCAGCATTCATGTCACAACTTAGGAATAACTATAATCTTATTAAAACCTTATAAAAATGACTTGTTTATAGGTTAAATAATATTATATTAAATACAATTAGAACTATATTTCAAAATGCTAGCTCTAAGCATCAAGACCTAGTTGTCAAAGGCATTTTCTTACTTCCAACAGCATTTTTAAGTCGTCTCCTCTTTCATTCTCAGGCACTCTATCAATAACAAAAAATATGAACCCTTGAAAGTTATTACATTTCATACTGTGTGTGTTTAGTGCAATTGTGTACTTTTTATTTTTGATGTCCCTTATATGTTCTATAATTCTTAACTTCAATTTACGTGTGGTTTTACCCACATAGAAAGCGGGGCATCCCAAACAAGTGGCCACACGTAAATTGAAGTTAACAATTATGGAACATATAAGAGACATCAAAATAAAAAGAACACTAGTGCACTACACACACACACAATATGAAATGTAATAACTTTAAGAGGTTCATACTTTTTGTTATTGATAGAGTGCCTGAGAATGAAAGGGGAGGCGACTTAAAAATGCTGTTGGAAATAAGAGAATGCCTTTGGCAACTAGGACTTGATGCTTAGAGCTAGCATTTTGAAAGATAGGTCTAAGTGTATTTAATATAATATTATTTAACCTATAAACATGTAATTTTCATAAGGTTTTTATAAGATTATAGTTATCCCTAACTTGTGACATGAATTCTGGGTTAAAAATGTAAGGGTATTTAAAGGCTAAATAATATTGTTTTTACAGGTGGGAAATGCTCAATTTTTATTGGTTTACAAAATGACCTCATGTATACTTGTAATGAACTTGCTCACTATTTATGTGAGAAACCTTGTAATTTTAATTCACTCTGATGAAGCCCTGGAAGTGTTTGGGTGAAAGCACTTAGTGAATGGTTTTATTTTCTGGTTCAATAAACTGGTCCGGTGGTTTCAGCAAGTTTGTGGATTTTTTTACTTATACTGTTGATTACTCTCTGAATGATAATCCTTCCCAGCTTATTGTCACCCGAGTGATCAGGAATAGGTAGGCTGATTGTCTGTGCAGGGGGATAAGGATCAGTGGATAGCAGGGAGTGACAAATATATTGTGACAAAATGTCATTCAATCAATGTTTAAGAACAAAATTTGCCAGTTACCACTGAGAACTAAAATTTTGAGCTGTTAATAAGAAGCTTCCTTTGCCCAGGGTACCAGTTTCAAGTCCTTCTACCTTTTCTTGTCTAATAAGTGCTTCTGAGTAAGTTATTTACACAGACAGGGCTCCTATGTCACCTCTAGAAAGGGACAGCTGTGTCTAGTGGGGTTACCTGGTTAACAAATAAGTAAAATTAAAATCAATAAAAATAGTGTCAGGGGTATCCAGTGGATGTCAGCACAGAATGAGATGTGCAGCCATTTGCAGTGCTTTCAACCTGACGTAGTCCACCTTTCTTCTTGGATGTTTCTCCATCATCATAATGCCTTTTTAGAGCTCTTCACACCTTTCTTCTTGGATGTTTCTCCATCATCATAATGCCTTTTTAGAGCTCTTCACACCTTTCTTCTTGGACATTTTTCCATCCTTATAATATCTTTTTAGAGTTCTGCAAATTACAACAAAAAGAGAAATGAAAAATGCACATGGTGGAAACAATAAAAGGTAAAATGCCTTAATCTCCAAAGTCGCAACAATAAAACATTTTTTAAAAACTCCCATTTCTTATAAGATGTAGATGTATGGCAACAGTGAAATATGGTTTAAAGGTCCAAAATGCATATCACACTTTGCATCTATCCATTCTATTCTCTTTCATTTTTAGAGATCTAATGGGACATGTGGCAATGTGTCAGTCTTTGTAAAATAACTCCAACGAGCCAGAATTCAAGAAAACAGCTCAGGAGTAGAAGTTGATTGTACAACAATTAATATCAGTGGTATTGAATATACTACACAAATCTACCACAAACTGTCTCTTTGTCTTCTGTAAAATGATTTCCTAACTGAACCCAAGATGTAAATATAAGTGAAACTGCAATCTATATATAGAATATTAACTGTCCAAAAAAATGACTTACCTATGGTTTGTTGCAGGCTGATTATTCGGCGCACCTTAGATTGAAAATGAAAATCATGGTGTATTTCACCAATGTGTTGTATAGTACGAGCCACATATGCACTTTTTGTTTTCCTAATTATCTCCACTGTTGTGTGGCTGTGGAGTTAGTAATTGGTATATACAATTTAGGGGGACAAGGTGGCTTGTCTCCCGCAAAAAAAAAAAAAAAATTTAAAGTTTACAATTCACCAGTTTCGATATTCCTCTTTCAAAAAATTTTGAGTCAAATTCCACACTTCAGCTGCTCATGAGAAAACCTCCAAGAATTGATTGAGTTAACTACTTACAATTAAATGAAGATGCTAAAATAATAATTGATTCTTTGAATTAAAACAATCTGAGCAAATAGTGCGAGACCCACCTAGAAATGGTAATATTTTAGACATGATGAAAAATCTTGACATTTGTGCCACCCCACCTACAGCAGTATCCCTTGTATATAACACAAATCATAATAAAATCATATGTTTATAACGACTATTCTTCCTCATATATGTATAATCTTATTCAGTTGTAACCCTCAGTTCATCTCTTTCATATGCTTTTTGTACTTTTTTCTTTTCAGCCATGTATATTATATGAACTGTTGTCATTTTTTCTATGCACGTCCATCTTTGTATCCACTGTTTATATTATTTCTAGTCTGTAATTTCATTAATCTGTATGCTGGAGCTTTTCTCCTCAGGTCTCCACTGAAAAGGGGCCTTCTCTGGCTCATTTAGACTAACCCAGTTAACAAATGTCAAATAAATAATAAATAAATGTAATCATAAGTACTCCTTCCTAGAATTTTCCTTTGAAAACCCAAAGCTTGATGTGACATACTTATGATAGAGAATCAGACTCCATCCTTATATATCCATGTACGTCTTCTTAGGATGTTTGTTTGTTTATTTATTTATTTGCTTATTGCAGTTTTATAACCAGGTAAGTGGGCTGGTCTGCTTACCCTTTTCAGCAATGACCTGAGCTATATGGCAATTAGACATTTTTACAGAATCATGGAAACAGAAAAACACAAGATATGTAAAACAAGAAGAAAAGTGAATAACAGACACACATTTTAAGCCTAAATGCAGTATTATCAATTCACCAAGCTACAAGCAATAATGCTGCAAATTTGTAGGTGGTGGAACTTAGATGTATGTGATTTAACTCTCGTCATGAAAGCAGGAACAGGCTGCATAATTTGCAATTTGTTCTTTCAGTTTTTTATTGAAGAGCTGTAATTTTTTTGCTGTTTCACATCTGAAGATAGCCCTTATGAAATAGCAGGACATTACTGAGAAAGGTCTTTCATCAACAGTGGTTTTAAAAAAGTGGTCTGACAAGCAAGAAGTTCATTTTAATGGCCTCCCTATTTTTTTTAATTTCTCCAAGTCTTTTGGGTTTCTAATACCATGATGGGAATGGACCCCATTCCTAAGTCAAAGTATGATTAAAGTTCATGAATTTAGTATTGCATCAATCTTTGATGTAGCCAGACCTGCTCTTTGCAGCTCCCACAATGTGCCCAGTATTAACTCCTTCTGCAGTTCATTCTAAGTTACATGTATCAGTAACAGAGCTAACTATGATTGCAAATTCTTTTTTTATAAGACTTATTACTCCTACTACTATTGGAACTGTCTGGATATCCTTCCACATTGCCCTTGTTTCTGCCTGCAAATCCTGGTATTTTATGACTTTGTGTTTCTCTGTATGTAAGACACTGTAGTTTCAATAATTAATGCTGCTTTTGTCTTCTTTTCATGGACTACTATATCTGTTTTTCACGAAATTGTTTTTGAACTGTTGGTAATGGCTGATCCCATGTGATATAAACTTCATAATTTTCTATAATGCTTTGTATTTCTTGTGTCCAATGTTTTTCAGCTACTTCAGTATTATAATGTTTGCACAATCCCCAATACAACAGTCTTGTCACATTATTATGCCTTTCTGCCATTCGTATATCACAACCAGCAAAAAAACATGACTTACATGGAAAGACTAAAAGCCCTGTCACTGTACTCTGTATCCCACAGAAGGCTGAGAGGTGATTTGTTCCTGGTCTACAGAACAGTCTCTGACCCTGCCCTAATGGAAATGCTGCACATCCACAAATCAAATGGGACAAGAAAATCTTGCTCCAGGGACCTCAACCTAGCCTGTGACATTAGCAGAACATGCCAGAGAGGCAGATATATCTTCCAGAGATTGCCGCGCCTCTGGAATAAACTTCCAGTTCAAGTGAAGCAGAGCTCCTCAATGACCCTGTTCAAACACAATCTAGACAACTGGATGGGAGACCATAAATTCAGCCAGAGAGTAGCACCTATGTCCCTCATGGACAGGGACAGTTGGTGCAGCTCATAGACTCACTCTGTGAATAATGACCATCTAACCAATGTCAGTTAGGGAACACAGGTATAACATGGCTAGGCTTATAAAGGCCCTAAAGCCCTTTAGGCTAGTAATCTTCTATGAACCTATGAACAGGATGTGTAATTGTTTCCAACTCTGTTTTACAAAACCTACATTTGGTTATTTCTCCCACATGTTCAATGGACTTTGTAAACCAGCATTTATGTAGTCCTTGGTATAAATTTACCTCTGCTTAATCACTTAATTGCTTAATCGCTTAATTGTTACAGATCACCTTCCATGCCCCAGGACCCCTAATTTGCATTCCTGGAAACAATGGGAAACATAAAGGTCCTACCAAACATGCTGATATTGGGTAATTTCAATTTCCCAAACATTAACTGGGAGAACTACTCAAGTACAAACTCCCTTGCCCAACATTTCCTAAAATTTATAAACTCAAATGCCCTGGATCAACTGGTCAACACCTCCGCCAAAGGTGACAACATATAGCACCTGATCATCACCAACATGGGCGGATGGTGTTCCACACCGGACATCAACCCCTCATTAGTTAGATCTGACCATAAACTAATCACTCTGGATATCCACATTCCGCCACCACCACCCCGGTCAAAGAAACCATCGTGGAAAACTTTTCAAAAGCAAACTTCACGTTACTTAAGACCGAGGTGGGAAGTTTCAAAGCCCCCATGCTAAAGGATAATGCTGTCCAAGCTGCAAAATCCTTTACTAATGCACTCTACGGGCACCAACAAGAATGCATGGATCGTGCTATCCCAAACAAAACCAAGACTCACTCCTCCAAGAAAAGGAAACCAGTCAGGTGGACCCCTGCCATAAACAAGCTATACAATAGAAGGAGGAAACTAGTACAGAAAAGAGTAAAATCCCAAGAAGGGAAGACATCCCTGATCAGTATTAGCAAGAAACTACGTTCCATGTAATAACAACAATGAGAGGTAAAACCACGATGTAGTCCGTCTTCTGGTAGGCAAAAATCCAATGAATAGGCACAATGTAAAAATCAAGACAAATTTATTGAAGGTAAGATGAGCGCTTTCGCGTAGTGCTAGCTACGCTTCTTCAGATAAAATTACACTAACAAACTTTCATTTAAATACACATTTTTGGCGGGATCATCATGCAATTAAGCATTAACTAAAAACAATTAAAACATTAACTTCACTGATTCAAGCCCATTTCATTAGTCAATTATATAGGTTGAAAAACAAATCAAATTGCTGGTCATCCCCGACCGTAACCAAAAAACTGTTATCACAATTTGAATACAGTCCTACATTATCGTAATGTGTATATTCTAAATGCCTTAATGTCATATCAACATGATGGCACTATGTTAAGTTATTCAGGAAAGCTCTAACGAATAATACACATATATAGCGTGCACTCCTGCAACCAGTATGATCGCTACAACTAAGCGGTCACATACACTTATGCTGCGAACAAAATTAAACTCCATAGCACGTTTTTATAGATAAAATCCTCTAAGATGCAGAACAGAAACTTATACTCAAAACCTAAATATAGAGTACAATTTCAAGAACATACCTATATTATAGTTACTAACATTAATATTGATATGTGACTTCAATCTGAACATATCAATAAACTAACGGACATATTCTATCGTTCTTATATTGGTAACTAATGATGTTTATTAATGTAAAATAAATATTATCAGATATATTCATATACGCTTTCATTTACTTAAAATCATAAATCTGGAATTATAACCCCTACAAGTAACAGTTATTCAT
This sequence comes from Protopterus annectens, assembly GCF_019279795.1. Classification (NCBI taxonomy): domain Eukaryota; kingdom Metazoa; phylum Chordata; order Ceratodontiformes; family Protopteridae; genus Protopterus; species Protopterus annectens. The sequence continues at coordinate 987,757,584 of NC_056726.1, read as the reverse complement.
TTGATTAATAGAGTACGATATATGGATATTCCTATCTGTAACTTATATGTATATTTATAAAATAAATAATCAATAAATATACTCTCAATATATTAAAAAGCCTACCTAAATAAATTAGAAGAATTTATAGTTTAACATCTATATACTACATACAAGAGCATACTAATGGGTGAGAATAATATTGAAATACTGTTATTCATGGGGTTATTATGACATCAGAAAAATATAAATACATGCCAATATGTAAAAAATATATAAAAATTTGTTTCTAAATATATAACCTTTATAATATACTTATACAATTACAGCATATATTAAAACTGCTTGACCTCTATTATAGACTGCATGATCTTGATGACACCTTACATAATGTCATGTAAATAGACACAAACTAAATATATGTCTGTGAACTCAATAAGTCCTAGTAAATAAATATAAGTTTATATAGTGTTTGATGAGAAACTACGTTCCCTCATAAAATCATCCAAGGCTAGCTTCGAAATAAAAATTGCCATGGACTCCAAAGATAACCACAAGGCATTCTTTAGCTATGTCAAGAATCTAAGTGGTGATTTTCAGATCTACTCAGTGTTAGTGCAGAATGGCACAAAATACACTGAACCAACTGATATAGCCAACATCCTGGCAGACAGGTTCAGTGCAAACTTCACCCACCTGTCACCCTCAAAAGGGTCCATATCTATACCAGAAGAATGTAGTGCCCATGAAATCACAGACACTCAGGTTAAAACAGCCCTCTCCAAAGCCAAAAACACAGCATCAATGGGACTGGATGGTGTCCCAGGCTGCGTCCTACATGAGCTCAAAGATGAACTAACCCCTCACCTATACACACTGTTTAAACTCAGCTTCTCCACAGGCTATGTGCCCACAGAGTGGCGCACAGCAATGGTTATTCAACTCCACAAAGGTGGAGCCACAATGGACCCCAAGAACTATCGTCCTATAAGCCTGCCTAGCTTGGGCTGCAAAGCTATGGAGCACATCATCATGGACCTCATTAAAAGACATTGGGAACCTCCAAACACTAGACCCTAACCAGTATAGCTTTGTTAAGGGAAGATCATGCCTACTAAACCTGGTGGACTTCTTTTAGACAGTTATCAAGGATATAGACAAGGGAAAGGTGGTCCACACAGCCTACCTAGACCTTGCAAAGGCCTTCAACACCATTCCCCACTCAGGTATTATAGACAAGCTCACCAGCCTGAACATAAACTCCTACATCACGAGATGGGTTGCCAACTGGCTCACCGACAGAACCCACATGGTAAGAGTTGTGGGAGCTAGGTCTGACTCTAAACTGGTTACAAGTGGCGTTCCCCAGGGCTCAGTCCTAGGACCCCTCCTGTTCGCCATATACTTCTCAGAGGTACAGGCAAGCACAGGAGGACTATGGCTGACCAAGTTCACAGATGACTGCAAACTAGGGGTTATAATTGACTCTTCAGCTGACACAGATATCCTCCAAAAGGGTCTCACTGAGACAGATACCTGGTGTCAAAACCATGGCCTCAAGCTAAATGGCAAAAAGTGCATAGTTATCCCCTTTGGAAAAAACAAAGTACCCACAAACTATCACATAGGTGCTAGCCCTCTAAATACAGAAGATGTAATAAGGGATCTGGGGACCCAAGTAGATAGTAACCTCTCCTTTGATAATCACATTGCCAAAGTGGTTAGAAAATCCTTCTATGTGGCCCACCTAATCACAATAGAGTTTACATCCAGATTGAAAGAGGTAATTGGGCCCCTCTATGCATCATTCATCAGACCCATCATAGAGTACAATGCCCCATTTGGGATGTACCTTACAAGACACCTGCAACAACTGGAAAGACCACAGAAGTACCTCACCAAGAGGATCACTGGCCTCAAGCAGATGCCCTATGCAGCTCGACTGAAGAAACCCCAGCTGTACTCGGTTGCATACCGCCTACTCAGAGGTGATCTACATCCTACAAAGCCATGTCCAACCCAGAACTGATGGACATGCTCCACCTAAAGAAAACCATATCCCCTCAAGCCACACGCTCCAGGGACATAAACCTTACCACAACAATACATAGGATGTGCTGGGGGGCTAGATTCTTGTCCCAGAGATTTCCCATGCTCTGGAACAAGATTCCAATCTACATTAGGCAGAGCTCCTTGCTAACCCTCTTCAAGAGAAACCTTGACGAGTGGATGGGAAAGAGAAAGTTTACCCCAGGGATCACTTCAATGGATCTGCTGGGCAGAGGCACAGGGAACAAATCCAAGGAGGCAGCGAAAGCCAACACATTCCTGCTAGGCTTATAAATGCCTTTGGGCAGATAGCCTAGTACGTACCTATGAACCTATGAACCTATTCCTGTGTTCGATGCTGATCAACATGAGGCTGTTCCAAGCGTTTTCTGTACTTGCAACTATATTTATGTATTTTCCACATTTCTTGCCTTCTCATCTGATCCTTCATCTGAAATATTCTTTCTTTGGTTTTGACACATTCAGTTGTTTCCTTATTTTTATCTACTTCTGGTTTGATCTCCTTTCCCACTTGACACTGATATGCTTCTGCTAAACTAACCAGGGAAGTCATCTTGGACTTATTCTCCTCATGTTTTAAAACTTTCATTATGTTTGGATCATGTGAGGTCAGCAGATATGTATGCAGTCCTGCGATTGCAGATCAATACATGTAATCAATTTTGAGGAGGCCCATACCTTTTTCAGAATGGGGAATATATAATCTTGGTATACACTGATTTTTATAAATCATTTGATAAGCATGAAGCATCATTCTTGTTTTCCTGTCCAAAAGATATCACACCTTTTGGGGTCAATCACTCCAAAACCATAAGTTAGCACAGGAAGAACAAACTGGTTTATAGCGTGGACTTTGTTCCTAGATGTCAGTGCTGTTTTTCAGTATTAATTTTAGTCTTCTAAAATATTCCTTACTAAGCTTTATTCAGATTTGTTCATGTTTTATTGTTGATCCTTCATCAATTCCCAAATATCTATACATCCCCTCCTACTCAAATTCTTTTACACCACATTTCGGTCCTAGGGCTGATGTGTTCTTTGTGATGTGCTTTCCTGCTTTAAAGGTTGCTTTTGCACATTTATTAAGACCAAATGACATTCTTACATCATCTGAAAAGATTTTGACTACTTGCAGTGGTGTTTTCAGTTCCTTATCTGATGAGCAATACAGTTTTAAATTGTTGACAAAGAGAAGATGAGAAGTTTTTACATTTTATTTGCTGATGTATTTTTAGCTTAGATTTTAATGTAGGACAATGGCCTTGTACAACATTTTTGAAAATGAGACAATTAGGAAGAGGAGTGGATCTGCTATCTATATGTAGACATTTAAAGTATTTAAGTAAGTCACAGTGGTGTCTTTAAGAGTCTAAATAAAACTCATGTCTGCATATGTTGTTAGCATCAGTCTGTAGTTTGTGTATGGTAAATTGAATGCAATGTAACCGGCGGGAGGCTATATTTCATTTTCTGAATAAGTACATTTACAGACAGTGTCTACAAATGTATTTGGTAAGAAAAGAAGCCTATCCTAAATCATAGGTTCAGGTGAGTCAGAGTTTTGTTGATTACTCTCCATGGTTGGAGAAGGTAAGTGATGGGGGTCAAATGTCAGTCCAAGATATTTTTGTTTGGTACTTCTCATTTGTCCCTCTCTGGTATAGATGATGGTAGTTCATTTTACATATAAATGCATCAGGATGGACAGCAGCATAACAAAATATAAACAAACTGATTGACTGACAGACATACATGCTTACATCTTCACAGCTTACTACAAAATGGCAGCCAGGCTTGCACGTGCTCAGTATTTATAGACTTGTGCAAGCCCCTGGAAAGCTTCTTAAAGGCATACATACATATTGATCTACATCCTCCCTCTTTAATAGATTGTCCTCAATGAAATTACATTTTAATATGACATGCAATAATATAGACATTAGAAACAAACACAATGTTCATGTCCAAGTTGCGGTGTATCTGTAACATGGTCTGGAAATGTGACCTGATCTAGTGATATAGTAACCAGAACTGGGTTCAGCAACAGGAACAGTGAACAACTCATATCAGGAATTGTGAGATTCTTCTCAGGAACAGGAAAATTTACTGGAACATCTCCTGGAATTGGAATGCTGGACAACTCACTCTGAGATAAAGAATCTTTCTCATAGCCAAATGCTGTGGTACAGGCTTGGACACCAACATCAGCTGTTTCTAATTCCTCCTAAACTCTACTCATTGTGATTCCACAATAAATGATCTCAGCTCTGGGAAAATAGTCTTCACAACTCTAATCCTATCATGACCTTTGCATATTTGTATTCTCATTGTCTCTCCTTCAAGTAATGGAATGAGCAGTTTGATGGACTTGTCATAATAAGACGTCTAGGCTAAGCACTTCTTTAACAGATGGGCTTTCACTGATCTGTTATTCTTAGCACTTGGAACCAATAAACTACTGCTGACTGGTAATGTAATTCTGGTTTGTCTCAACAGAAGTCTCTTGGCAGGTGAACCAAGATCTTTATCACGAGGAATATTTCTGAGATTTAAGAGATTCAAGAAAACATCACTATTGTCTAGTTTTTACTTCCCTAGTAATTGTTTTGCACTTTGAACTGCACGTTTTGCCAAACCATTTGACTGCGGGTGCTCAGGACTACTCGTAACATGAGTAAAGTCCCACTCTTCGGCAAAATTCTTGAATTGCTGGTTAGTAAACTGCATACCATTGTCAGAAATAACTTTGTGCAAACTACCATGGACTGCAAAATGATGCTTCATCTTAATATGACAATATTGGATGCTAGATTAGGAAGTAGGTTAATCTTGAACCAATTGGAATAAAAGTCTACTAACACCAAGTAATATTGACAATTCCATTCAAAAATGTCAGTGGCTACTGTCGACCAAGGTTGTTCAGGAATCTGGTTTAGCTGAAGTGGTTCCTTCTGTTGATGTGGCTTTGTGTTATCACATATAGAACAAGATGAAAGTACTGCCTCAATATCTTGTGACATAGAAGGCCAACACATTAATCCTCTCACCCTACTTCTGGTAGAATCAGTTCCTAGGTGGCCACGATGCAAGATAGTAATATACTCTTGTTGCAAGCACTTTCGAACAATTACCTTTGGACCTTTCATGATGATACCATTGTCAGACAGAATCTTATCTCTGTAAGGAAAATAAGGTTGCACTCCTTGAGGTAAACTAGATTGCTTTGACCGCCATCCTTGATTGATAAAGTGGTTGAGCTTCTGTAAACCTAGATCGGTGGCTGTATGACTTCTAAGCTCATCAAGATGTGTGGAAGAAACATTTCTCACTTCCATGACTTCATAATCAAGTTGCTCATTCTCATGCTCTTCCATGGCATTTCTGGGTGATCTGGATAATGCATTAGCAATATAAAGAAGTTTGCCTTTCATGTAGACAAGATTGAAATTATACTGTTGCAATCTCAACATCATGGGTTGTAATCTTGCTGGAGCTGTATCCATAGGTTTTCTTAAAATAGTTACTTGAGGTTGATGATCTGTTTCGATCTGGACAGTAGGTCGACCATAAATATAATCCTGGAGCTTCGAACATGCAAACACAATTGCCAAGCGCTCTTTCTCTATCTGAGCATACTGCATTTCAGTTTGACTTTGAGTTCTAGATGCATAGGCAACAGGTTGGCCCTCTTGAAGAATGACTGCACCAAGACCAAATCTTGAAGCATCACAGGAAAGAGTAACTTGTTTGTGAACATCATAGTATCTGAGAGTTGGTGGACTGGCAATTCTGTTTCAGGACATCAAATGTTCTTTGGTGTTGTCCCAACCCTGACCAGGATACATCTTTACGTGTTAACTCTCTTAGCAGCGCTGCTAGTTGGCTCAAATCTGAACTGACTGGGTTGGGAGGTTGGCATAATGGTTAAGGTGTTTACCTTACAGAGACAAAGTGCAAGGTTTGATTCTCACATTGGGTATTTGGCTAGGCTTAAGATGGCCTGCAAGGGCAGTTGGCCTAGTACTAATCTATGAAGCTATGAACTTGCCTAAATAGTTATCACTGCCAAGAAAATATTGTAGGGCTTGAACATTGTCTGGAGCTGGCATTTCAGGAATAGCTGTTTGTTTATAAGGGTTTGGTCATAAGCCTGAACTGGTAAATAAATGATCAACATAAGTAACTTCTTGTAACCTGAATTTGCACTTCTGAGGATTGAGGCTAAGATTCACTTGATGTGCTCTTTCCAGAACTTTCTTGAGGTTTCTGACATGCTCAGCTTCACCATTACCTCCTACTAGAATATCATATACTATAACAGCACAAAGATACCCAGAAAAAAAAGTTCTGCATTGCAAGTTTAAAGACTTCACTGGCAGAATTTGTCCCAAATGGCATTCTCAAAACTCTGTACCTGCCAAATGGAGTACTGAACGTAGTTAGCAATGAGGATTTCTTATTCTATTTTATTTATTTATTTTATTTGACATTTGTTGACTTGGGTAGTCCGACTGGGACAGAGCCCTTTTTTAGCAGACGCCCGGGGAGAAAAGCTCCAGTGTACAAAAAATAGATGATTACAAACTTCAGTAAATATGCAGTACAATAAGAATTGATTGTCAAATGCATTTACAATAGTGGAAGCAAATGAGAGTTAATCATAAATAAAGCTAGTCATATTCTTATGAAAGTGAACATACACTCAAGACAAGAAATAATGTTATAAGATTATCACATTCTAGAAGGGTAGCAGAAGGTGATAGGACAAGCTAAAAGGGTTTTGGGGAGGGTGATAGAAGGAGTTAGTGTTGAGAGATTATGTGAGTTGTTAGGATAATAGTTAGCATAGTAAGGTTTCAAGTACAGATAGTTGGTAGCCTGTACAGAGTCAGGAAAGATTGAGGTATAAAGGCAGGAGGTGGGTGGCTGGAGTAAGGTGAAAGGAAGAAAGATGAGAGGGGTAAAAGGATGAAAAAGGGAGGGTGAGGGAGGTGTGTAGTGACCCAGATTAGTACAAGGTTCAAGGGGGGAGGTTACAGAGGCATAATGTGAGGTGGGTTGAGTAATGTTTGAGAGAGATCTTGACTGTGTGGGTCTGCGGTATGCTTCTTAAAGCCAAGGAAAGCATGTTCCAGAGGATGGCTGGAGAGTAGCTGTATACGTTCTGTCTAGCAGATTTGTTTGGTTTGTGAATTTGCAGCAGGCATTGATCAGAGGCCCTAAGAGATCAGGTGGGGGTACAGAGTGAGACTAGTAAGGACAGACTTGGACAGGAGGAGGGCTTATTGAGAATGGAATGGATAATGAGGAGTTGGGTAAGTCTGAGGTGATTTAGAAACTCTAGCCAGTGAAGTGACTTGAGGGCCAGACAGTGGTGAGATATGGATGGCATGTTAGCAGCAAATCTGGACACTTTGTTATAGGTAGATTCAAGTGTGGAGAGTAGTGTAGACTGGAGGTTAGTAAAGATTTGTGAGCTATAGAAGAGGTTGGGAAGGAGGTAGGCATTGACTATTGTTATTCTGGATTCGGGGATGAGTAATTTTTTGTTTCTGTAAAGGAGACCAAGGTTTTGGTGGGTTTTCTTAATGCAGTGGTGACTGTGAAGATCAAATTTCAGCTGGTCGTCTAGGATTACTCCAAAGAGCTTTATAGGTGTTTCTGGTGCTATTATGGTGTTGTTGAGTCAGGAGATGGTGAAAGAGGATTTAAGATGAGAGTGGGATTTTGGGAGAAAGAGTAAGAGTTTTGTTTTTTTGTGGTTGAGTATGAGCTGGTGTTTTGTTAGCCAGGTTTCAGTGAGGTTAAATGATGTTTGTGTAAAGGTTAGTAGTTCAGTTGGGTTGTCAGCTATGGATATAATTGTAGAGTCGTCAGTGTACTGTATGAGGGATGACTGGGGACAGGATTTGTGGAGTTAAAGATGTTAAAAAAGGAGGGATTCAAGGATGAATCTCTGTGGGACACCTGTTTTGATGGGGAGGAAAGACAAAATTTGTCAAAATGAACTCTTTGCATCTAAGATAGAAAAAACAGTGGCATTTGGCATAAGAGCTGCAGCTTCTTTGACTATGCGCATTGGATGATGAGGTCTTTTTAGTACTTTGCTCAAATCTCATAGATCAATACATATTCTGATATCATCTGAATTTTTCTTATGAGCTACCACCATGGAAGATACCCATTCAGTAGGTTCTTCAACTGGACAAATCACACCTTGCTGCACCATTTTATCTATATTGACTTTGACTCTGTTCTGCATAGCTATTGGAACTTTCTGAGCTGGCCTGACAACTGGGCTGACATCTGGGTCTAACTTCATGGAGGACCCAAATGGAAGCTTTCTGAGTTGTCTTCAAAAAGATCAGCATAGGTAGAGAAAATATACTGGGCAAAATTAGAAAATTGGTCTTTTAAGCTAACATGATGGACTTCTGTATTAAATGAAAGCAGTGGCTTTTTCAAGCTGTCTCCGAGCCCTAATAATGACTGTATGTGCCTTTTGACCACATAAAATAACAAGTCGTAGCTTCTCCAGCAGAGTAACATGAAAGCACCACTGAGCCTTCAGTCTGACTCTCTTCACCACCATAAGCAACACGCTAAGCACACTTTGCTAAATCAAGCTTCTCACCAGCACATACTCTAGGAAATGTTTCTGCAGACATAATATTGCACTTTGAACCTGTGTCAGCTTTGAGCTCTATGGGTCTCCCATTTATCCAAACAGTACAAAATACTTCATTCCTTGCCCATAAATCTACTTCATTGACTGTTTCATGCAGCACAGACGCACCATTAACATAAAACGTAGAGTAACAGCTTTCTAATTGATCAACTTATTTCTTTGAATGTTCCCTTTTAATAAAAGAATGTGTCTCTTTTGATTTACAAAACCTTTTGACATGATTCCACTTATTATGTTTATGACATTGTTGACCAAAAGCTAAACATTCTTCTCTTTTAGACTCACGATTTCCACCACAATTACAACAGTAGAATATGAAACTGGGTGGGGCCCATTCTTTGAATTTGCTGACTCTCTCTTATACTTCACTGAGACTAGTGCAATTTCTAGAGTACGCCTTGGAACTTGCTAGAAGCTATGGGGTTTACCAGTGAGTGTTGCAGGGGTTACAGTGGCTGCCATGTGCTTGGGCCTGTGTCTTTTAACCACATGCTGTATACTATCAACATTGGCTTTACTGTTGTACCTTCCAAGACCAACCTCATCTGTAAGCCTGCATCTCTCATTTGTAAGCATATTTGCATGATTTTCTGTAAGATCGTATAGCTGACAAATCTCAATGGCCTTATTCAAAGATAAATCACTGTCACAAAGCAAAATCTTTCACACAGCATCATCTTTAATACCATACACAAGTATGTCTTTTATTAACTCATCCCTTAAATCACCAAATCTGCATGTTTTAGCTTTGCTTCTCAAGTCTGTTACATATGCTGCAAAAGTTTCCTTAGGCTTTTGATCCCTTGTGTAAAATGTGTCTTCCGATTGTAATATTCATATGGGGGTTACACAATTCTCTACATTTACATTTTAAGCACTCAGGATGTTCCCTTGACTCAGCCGGTACAACTATATGACGGTTTTCACCCTCTCCTGCAAATGCAGCAAGTGCATATACAAATGAATGCTCTCTTTCTATGGCTTCTGAACCAGCCAAATTAAGTAGAATAAATACCTTTGTATGGTCATCTTTATCAGAAAATGCATCCTGTATGAAAATATCGTACTCTTGTTCAAACACTCTCCAATTCTCTGCACTATTATTGTCAAACACAAGTGGACCAGGTTTTCGAAATCCATCTGCCATGCCAACAAATTATGCCCAAACACACTGTAAAAATGGCCCTTGCAATTTTATATAAACATGCGCATACAGCCAGTACTTGTAATAATATTCAAACGCACAATAAACTCTTTGGAATTCTATATTTTGTGAAATACGCTTTGAAATGGCTGTATTTTGTGAAATATCTGTACTGTAACACTGCAGAAACATGCGAACACTTCATACCCTCCAGACAATTCAAATAGCTTTGATTAATGTGAAAAAGTAGTGCTTAGCAAAAAAATGCAGTCATTTACCTTATTTTATTAATTTTATGTGATTCAGACTTTATTTCAAACATTGTCTGTAGTTATTTTGAAAATTTCTATTAATATGTCACAGTTTTGGATATTTCTGTTACTTAGAAATTCATTTAGAGCATTCTGAATGCTTCATTTCATATTATGTGAATAAGAAATCATTTGAGCATGTTTTAATACCTGAAATTTGTTTTTGACCTGTTTTGGGACTTATACGTGCAGTAGGGATGATTCACTCCTGTACATTTCTCCAATCTTAACTGAGTGCCTCTTTGTCTTGAATATGGAGAATATGTGTCCTATTCTGGCACCATGTTGCTTCTCCCTCTCTAGTATAGATGACAAACAGGTGGGGTAGTTCCTTTATATGCTTTATTACATAGAAACACATCAGGATGGACAACAGCACAACAAAATATAAACTGATTAACTGACAGACTACATAGACATACATGCTTACATTTTAACAGCTTACTACAAAATGGCAGTCAGGCTCACACATGCTCAGTATTTATACACTTGTGCAAGCCCCTGGAAAGCTTCTTAAAGGCATACATACATGTTGATCTATAGTACTAATCCGTAGTGGAGTATACTGTGATATTAGATTTTGCTGGATTTATCAAAAGTTTATTGCTTTGGGTACAGTTGCCCTGAGATAGTAGCTTATAATAAGTTGTCAGTGAGGTTTGTGATATTATTTATGTCTCCATTTATGAACACATAGCAGTGTGACACAAATATGCAGGTAAATTCAACAAAAGAATCTATCAGAATCACAAAATAAAAAAATAAGGTATACAGCACAAAAAATACTTAAACTTAAAAAATGCTAGTCATAAAACAAATCTAGATTGAATGCAGTGCAGAAATCACAAACTTTTCTTATCAAATGTCTCACACATGCATAGTCCAAAATATCTGTCAATGCATAGCTTGTCATTAACCCCCAACCCCCACTGAAACAAGACAAACTATTTGCTTTGCTTTCTTTTTCAGACTTCTCCCTCCTCCTTTTCTTTCTTTACTACAGTATCTTGCAGCTAGTGATAAATTATAGTCTTTGTTTGTACAAATACAGAAGAATTCAGTACAAATGAAATTAATGTCTAGTAATGAATATGTTTGAAAAACCATATTTAAAAAAATGGGTCCAGGATAGCTACTAAGTTAAAATGCATGAATAGCAAACAGTCTGTGTAAATACATACTGTACAGAATACATTGTAATAAGTTCAAAATTAATTTGTCAAGTTGTAATGTTATCACTGGTTTCAAGTTGCAATTTTATCATTGTTTTTTGGAATCTGTACTAGTATTGGTTACCCCAGCTAGAGAAAAAATTATATTAAAATATTGTATTCATACAGCTAATGGACTAATATGTAAACAGCATTTTTCAGAGTATATTTCACTGTCAATTAAAGTTTATGGGCAGTTCAGAAATATAACTGCAATGTTATGGTTAAAATGACATTGACACTGTATATATTCAGCAGTGTATAAATGCTTGCAGTAGCAGATAGTTCTTGTCTTTTATAGATATTAGTCTATTTCTAATCTTTTGATATAAAATTATTAATAAAAGTGAAGAGTTAATTCAACAGTTGCAAAGAGTAAATGTAAAAGTTCTAAGTCATAAATTAAATTCTGTGATTGCAAAAAAAATAAATTAATTAATTAATCAAGTTAAAAAATAAAATTAAAGCAGACACAGCTCATAACCGATGAAATATTTTCACAGAATGGTCTGCAAAAGAAAAAGTTGTTAAATACATTCAGTTTTGGTAGTAATACTTGTTATAATTGTTTTAACTATGTAAAATTGCATTTTGACTTGTATCAAAAAAGACTAAAGGTTTTGTTTTTTAATGTGTTTTCTATATAATGTGATCAAAAATACATATCAGTATAAAGTGTTTTGAGTATGTTTAAAAAAGAGGGAATTGTTATAGATTATGAATATAAGGCTGACATTAATTCTGTTGTAAATATGCTGAAAGATAAAGCATAGAATAAAAAGTTTGCTTGAATATATGTATAGAGATTAGCAATGTAAAATGGGCATTCATACTATATGTTTAACAGACAGGCTTCTCTTCACAGCATCAGAAAAGTCTAACAAAGCAATATTGGAAAGCAAGTATCACATGCTTTTCTTATGTTTGCAGAACAAATATCTAAACTCAGCAATACGTGATGTTTTTTCAATAGGAACAGAACAGATGTTTCCGTTCATACTTCTGTTATTCTGATTGTGTGCATTTGCGCATTTTCACATCAGCAGAACTGCTGACAGGACAATAGAAAAGTCTAAAAACAGACATTATGTGACTTCCCACAGAAGGCCAAAAAAGATACAAAAAGGAAATAACAAAATCTATGTGCGTGACTAGCATTTTATATAACAATTGTAGTAGTTCAGTTATATGAGAGAGGGACAGAGAGAGGTATTTTGTAGAAGTCATCATTCATATCTGTAATGAAGGAAAACTTTGTAAATATATGCTACAATCTGACAGAAAGAGTGTGTGTTGTTTGTTATAAAATAAGATATCTGTAATTGTGCTTATAGCTGCAAAATATATTTCTTTATCAGTGTGCAATTTGAAAGGCTTGGTGCTTTAAACAGACTACAGATGGAGTCATGCAAAGCTCTGTGTCTCTGATTCAGCAGTAAACAGCAAGCAAGACTGTGTGTCTTAAGAAGACTTTGGATCCAGCATAACAAAAAAGCAGAGTGCATACATAAAATAAAATTTTCAGGTATAATTACACCTCACAGGAAAAATAAGCATGCAGGCAGCATAGCTCTCATCTACAAGAATTCCCTAAATATAACCCCATATACACAGAAGATGCCTCAGTTTAATAATGTGGAACTCATTGTATCACGTCAAAATCAATAATAGGAAAATGCTTTGTTTAGCAGTCATATATATCCCACCATGTACTGTAAAAACATTACCACTGTGGAACATATCCTGTAATGGACATCCCACCATATACAACATGAAACAATAATACTTGGAGACCTAAATATAAACTGGCAGATTATTAATAGAAACACCCCATCCAAGTCCATAAACCTGTATAGCTTTACACAGTTAATAACATCAGTCACTACAGTCCACAAAAGTACTGGTAGGAAATCGACATTATACTGGATTCTTACTAACAGACCCAACAAGTTTAGGCAGTTGATAGCCTTCCAGACAGCCTAAGTGAACATCAACCTACTTACTCTCTCAGAAGTTACAGTATCCAAGATAAATATATAATTTACAACCAAGTTTGTAACTCAAAAAACTTTGACAAACACACTTTTATCAAATCCTTAAGAGGATATAACTGGAAAATACTCTGCCGTCTCACACTTCAAAGAGATATTCCCAAAAATTCCCATTATCCTTGCCCCAGTATGTACTAAAGTGGTCAAATACAATCCTGCACCATGGCTAACAAAATAAACTAAAAAAATAATGGTAAGGTGTGACAAAGCCTGGAAAAAGTTGCTCAAAAATAGAATACAAAATACATTTCAACTTTTCAGGCAAACAAGGAATATGACAAAATATCAAATAAAACATGACAAGCAAGCATATTATAGCATCCTCCAAAATAAACATCAAAACAACCCAACACTCTACTAGATGTCCATAAACAAACTTTTACATCCATGCCAAATTACCACTCCCACCCCTACACCCAACAATAATACTAATTCAATTTCCACACAGTTTCCAACTATTTTATACAGACTATATTGTCCCTCACAAATGTTAATCCTTCTACTACCCCCTTAGTATCAGCAGCTTCTGCTAAATATCATCATCTATTTGACTTCAGCCCAGTACCTACCTCCACCATTAAAAAATCCCTACATAAGCAAAAATCAAGCACCCTAGCTGCTAACCAACTCCCCTTGGACTACTTAAAAATGACAGCAGATACAATTGGTTTTCCAGTTTTTGTGTTAATAAACATATCTATACTTGAAAAATATGTTCCTTCCATCTTGAAAAATCAATTATTATACCTTTACACAAAGGTGGCTCATCTACAGAATTTAATAACTACAGGCCCATTACAATCCTCTCCCCCTTCAAAAATACTTGAAAATATATTTATGCACAGCTTTTACATCACCTAAATTCAAATAATTTGCTCTTGGAAACACAGCATGGCTTCAGACCCCACCACAACACAATCACCACCCTTCTTCACTTCACTAACACTAAACACCAGCATAGGAACAATGGTAACCTAGTGAAAGATGTGTTCCTAGACTTATCCAAAGCTTTCAATACTGTATTACACCAACATTTACTCACTAGGTCTCTCTCAATCCTCCCTTAAATGGTTTCTAAGTTATCTATCTGGAAATCAGCCAGCAGTCAAATGGCAACAGCACCTCTGTTTCAGTTGTCATGGTTGTCCCTTCTTTTTAATATTTTTACAAACAAGCTTCAAACTGACACACACTAAGCAAATGCAATACAATATGCAGATGATTCATCTTTAATATGTACAGCTCCCACAATATTCAGACTGCAAGAAATCACCCAAATTTCTTTCTCTTCAATAGAAACCTAGATGAAAACTTCAAACCTACTCCTTAATCCCAATAAAACCTAACTGTTGCTCTTAACCCTAAAACATTATCTTCATCAAAAACACTATTTCTTGGTTACATCAGTAAATCATGCTAAAATTGAGGTAGTACCACAGACTAAATTGCTGGGCATTGTAATAGATGACAATCTTAAATATGATCAACATATTCTTTAAACAATTAAAAAGACCCACCAGAAACTTGACTTCCTTTACTAGACAAAACTGTAACTTACAGGCCCAGCAAGAAAAACCCTGGCCTCATCCTATTTGCTTCCAACCTTCGAATATGCCTCACCTGTCCTTACAAACCTAAGCTCTACACTAACATCCAAACTAACCTCCCATTCCAACAAAGTATCTAAATTTGCTATTGGCACTGCAGACCGACCTCACCACTGCCAAGCCTTAGAGCAGCTAAACTGGCTAGAGCTTAACAACTACATAATATACTCTCAGCTAGTTATGGTATACAAGCTGATAATAGTACCCTGAAATATGCCCTGCATTAAGAACATATTGCCCTACCCACCCACTCAGGGACCTCCGTTCTTGTGCTAAGTTTCTGCTAGGCACTACTAAAGCAAATAATTCATCGGGGGACTCGCTATAATCTTGTTACATCTCCAAGCTCCGGAACACCATCCCTATATACGTAAAAATGATTAACAAACTTCCAGGCTATAAAATCCAGCTCAGATAATACCTTACCCAGTCTTGGTCATGCTCCTGTTCATCCTCAGGTTGAGATCTCAAGTAAAAGCACAAATGTGTCATTGGTTATCACAAACGTTTTGCCCTTATCTCTTTCAGTCATTACACCCCTATCAACGTTTCCTCCTGCACTTAAATTAATACATCCCTTTTCACACCCCAAAGCAACACTTTTAATCATGCTCTTCTTCTGACTGCCCCTATCCATAGCTCTATCCATGTCATGCATGTCCTGTACACCTAAGTTATAAACTTTCTAGATGCACAGATTTGCAACAGGCAGCCTAAATAAAAACAATCCTATACCATGCTCTGTCTGTCATATGCATTTACCATTATATCTCCCATCCCCTCCCCTCCTACACAATTGTATAAATTACTTCAATATTTCTGTTGAACTCTTTAAAACCTATACAATTCTAAAATCTCCCTTCCTACATCATTTTTTAACTAACTTCATTACATATTTTGAACTCCTTGCAAACCTTTCTTTACTGAAATGAAAGAACACAAAACTTCTTTACAATAATGTTTCCCTTCTGCAGTATCAATTTATTTACTTGTGCTAAGATTTTACAGCTGGAACAACTGTACAGACTTAAATTGTTGATGTAAATACTTTACTGTTCATAACTGTCTTGTGATTATGTTTGTTGTTTCATGAGAACTGTAACTGTTGTTTTTTCTGAGAACTGTTTAAAATTCACTTGTTAAGAAATATTTGGTGTGGAGTAACTTTTCTTCATGGGCCTCCAGGCCCTGCCCAGTCAGACTTGCTCAGTCAACAAAGACAAATAAATAAATAAATAAATTAATATGACTGGGAATTCAATATGAAAGCAACAATAAGGTATTCTTTAATTACTTAAGAAAAATGAAAAGGAAAAAGTTGAATGTAACGTTATCAACAGACAAAAAAAAAATATCACTCAGTGGCAGTATATAATAAATGTGTTTGCAGAGCATAAACATTTAATTCAAATCTCAAGTTACATGGGAGTGGATAACATATATAGTGGTCTCCGATACAGGGAAAACTTAAGTTCCTCAGAGCTGCGCTTGGTTTGGCTACTTTGTCTGAGATTTACACTAAATCTTCTGCATCTAAAGCCACCTGCATTTACTGCTTCTCTGAGAAGTAATCACTGTTAAGCATAAAATAATCCGATAGTAAGTCATGCTGATTCTCTCATTCTCAATGGATTTTATAGCAGTACAGTAGCAGTAGTGGGACACAGGATTTATTTATTTATAGTATTTTAGCAAGCATGTCTTGATTCCTAGATTCATAGTCAAGTACTAAGCTAGCTGCCCTTGCTGGCAATTTTAAGCCTAACCAGTTTTTCTTCTAAAGGTGAGAATCAAATCCTGTATCTTATATCTGTAAGGAACGCACCTTAACAGTTACACAAGTCTTAAACAACCCATTGTTCACTTACAAAGAAAAAAATGGCAAACGACAAAATTTGTTGTATGTCTGCTCCACATTGATGAGGGACAGACAGTGCATGAAGCCTATTGTGTTTTTTTAAAGCATTCAGTGCTATTAGAAGTGAATCTAACACCATGAAGATTTGAACCACATGCAGGTAATATAAAGTATACAGGAGAATGTGCTGTGCAGTGAATACAGGATTAATCTCATTACAAGTGATTACAGTGTGAGGCCCATTTGTCTGCAGTGTTATTCTGATACAAGTAGCTGCATAGATGCTTTTTGGACATTAGTTATTACTTTTCAGGTCATGTTGGTCCAAAACTAAAGGATGGTCATCTATAGTCTAAAAGTAGTTGTCCTTATTTGCTAGTCTTCAACTTCATCTGGACACAGTGTAGGGTTTTTGACGAGAATGATGTACTGACAGAATGTGCTCATAACCAATAGTAAAGTATCTCAAAACTTCTTTTTTTCATTTCCTTGACTTTCACAGTGTAAAATTGTAGGAAACAACAGGCCCAACATACACAACTAATCATTAAACACATTTCTGCATCATTTATTTATTTATTATTATTATTTTTTATTTTACATTT